>NC_021162.2:2095267-2158984 GCF_000331145.2 Cicer arietinum
CAGGAGTAAGTAATACCGGATACCTAATCTGCCAAATGAAATTATACACTCTTCAAAAAGAAATTTAAATGATTATTCCACACTAGTTAGTAATACAGCCTGCTTTGAATGGTATATGTTCATTCCTTCCCTAATCCACACAAAATCTATAACTAGGATAACCATTTGATGTTCACATAACTAGAGAAACATTTACTGAAACCTAAAGATACAAACAATATAACCAACCAAAAAAATAGGCTGCTATAAATAGACATAAGGTTGTAGTACAATCAGAAACACACAAGAAGACAGGTTAGCAGGAGCGACGCACGAGAGAATTAAGAGAAAAATTTCAAAGAGAATAATACAGTAACCCAGGAATACCCACTCTATACTTACTTGAAAGGAGTCACAGACCTACATGTCTAATAATAGTAACTGAATGAGAATGATAGATCTGTATTTAAAAAAAGCCCAAAAGTTGAATAACAACAACTATCAAGGGCTCTTCCCACTACTCCACTAGGTGGGGAGTCGGCCAAATTTAACTTGTATAATGACTCAAATTCCACTTGCAAATTCGGAACTAAATGTACAAGCATCTTAGTAATAATCCATTTAGTCAATAGTAAGGACAAAACATAGATCTTAAGAACCGAAACAAATATATGTGAGAAGAGACTAGAATACTTAGCAGATTACTTACTTCCTTCCCATCAGGATTTCTCATAACAACACCATCAACCACAGGAGACTTCCTTGCCTCAGCATGAGCATATTCAGGGCCTACTGTATAAACCTACGATCATTGGTTGAAATTTTTTAAAAGCATTTCTGATGTGAACTTTTTATGGAAAAACATGACGCGTGGTGTCAGAACACCCCGATGACCCAAATATATAATTGCCAACACACATAAAAACAACGTAAAAATCAAACTTCCAAACCTTAACATCTGTCCCTCCAGTTGGCATGAACTCCTCATAAATATAGGAGCCTTCGCGCCTCACCCTTCTCACCTCTGGATGGAACTCACTGGATCTGTTGCCAACCTAAGATCATACAGTACCCAAAACAGACCAAGTTACTTAAATATTCAAACTCGAAGAAAAGGAAGGATGGCATCAACTGTCCTAGAAACTTAATGTCACTTTTGTTACACAGAATGATGATTTCATGGAAAGTGATGAAATAGAATGAATAGGGATGTAATGGTCATTCCCAAACCATAGTTTTCCTAAATAGATGAGTTCATTGTTTTTTGATACAAAAAGTCAACGTGGAATATAATTGAAAGCAATGAATATATATTATTGAGAGCAATGTTCCAGTTTTTTTTTATGACATGATAACAAAGCATTAAACTATAGTCATGTAGTTTATAGTGTATAATTAGCACCCCTTTATTTTGGGAGGGCGACATGTCACCCTAAAGTTTACCTTCCTAAATAGTTCCTTCATGCCTCCACCAGCTGAACTGGGATAGTATATCATTATACTATGGTTATCACCTTCAAAAAACAAAACAAGTGTTATCCTACTTTCAAGAAAATATATTTGCGACTGGTTGTTATATTGAAGGGAGCAAAAGAAAAGATCATCAGAACTGAAAAACTTCAAGTACTTGTACAAACAGATCAATAATTATGAAATTAAGACAGTATTCTGCTTGCGGTCCAAGGACATTTGACTGAATAGGGCATCTTTGAGAGTGAAACTTCCATCATTTGATACATGGCTCACATGGAAAAGTATGTTTGATAACTTCACTTCATAATACCCACAAAATTCTGAAGATTTTATATAAGAAAATGCCAATGTAGTCATGGTTGTTAAGCTCTTGCATTAAATCATTAAACCATATGTGTTTGTGATTCTTTAACTAGCTTATAAAACTCATTCTTGTGTAAACTCTCATAAACTCGCATAGAATCACAAGTCTGGGAGCGAAACAAGGAGTCTACAACATAAGTTTTATTATCCCCTAGGCATGCCCAAAATGACAGTGGATCAGTGTTTTTAAAATAAAAGATCCAAAATGAAATAGCTAAATGACAAGGCTCCATAGTGCACAAAAAATAATTAACCTCTCAGTTGTAGAACTCGACTCCCCATATGCATCTAAGATTCCAGCATGAACCAGTCTATAGAGGAGGTGAAAGATGTATCGAGTCTCAACCCCATAGTTCATAAGTGAAATCATGAACCCAACTGGGATGATGTTAGATACCTGGGTTCCTATCACATTCCCACCATCCTTCACTAGTTAGTAATTTTGAACCTTTGATTTGTCAATTTATCCATCAATTTTGAACTTGTTATACTCTTTTTGTGTGCTGAGTTGTTAACCTACCTTGTCAATTGCGAATATGTCCATCAATTTAAATGTGATGCCCCATTTGCGAGCTATGAGCTCATCTCAGTTTAATTTATCAGTTGCTTAAATAATATTTAAATTTCATTATTGTGGTTTGCTTAATTGAATTTTAGATATCATATCACAACGTATTAAATTATGGTTGGATACTATGATAATGCTTTAAACATTACTTTTGTATCAAGTGAAGATTATAGTCATAATTAAGATTATTCTCTATTATTGTTGATATAGTTTTTGTAAAATATTGTAATTTTATTTATTTCCTTGCTGTAATACATGTTACATTTATATACATAATAGGAAGGAGTATAAATATGAAAACAATTAACTCCTATATATACAAAAGGAAAGAGTCATACTATAGAGAATAAATGGGATATTCATCCCTGAAATACAGTTACGTAATGATTTGATCCTGGCTGATCTTATCTGCCATAGAGGCTGCAGATCAGCAGGATATTTGCCGGAATTAATTCCAAATCTGTTTCCAACACTCCCCCTCAAGTTGGGTCATAGATGTCAATCATGTCTAGCTAGGATCTTAAGTTCTCAAAGTTTACTCTAGGTTGTGCCTTGGTCAAAATGTATGCAGTTTGATGACTTGAAGGTGTATACTTGTTGAGACATGCAATGATTTAGTTTGTTATTGTTAAGATATGTTATTCCTTTTTTTATTAGGTTTGATATAGGTTGGATTTAGTCCAGATTTATTTCCTTAATTAAGAGATTCTCCTTGTACAGCTTCTATTCGTCTGTTGCCGTCCTTACTATTTTGGCCAAGTTTGGTCAGTGGGTCCCACTATTTCTGGTGCTTTCTCTATTGTTTCTTGCTGCCTGTACGGCTTCCTTCTTACAGCTTCTATTTTGCTGTCTTCTTATTTCTGGTGCTTTCGTCTGCTGCCTTCTTACGGCTTCTAGTATGTTGAAGATGACTTCAAGTTTAGATCATTTGCAAAAGGAGAAACAATAAATTTGAATCCTCTGTTAAGAGCCTTGTAACATATGTTTTCTCCGACAATCCCTCTATAACGTCTGAGAAACTTAATGGTCAAAATTATTTAAATTGGTCAGCTATCAAGATGTGGTTTCTTGGACAAAAGCTCTCAAATCACCTCACCAAGAAGTCCTAAAAAATTAATAAAAATTTGCGTGAAGATTGGGAGCAAGCTGATTGTCAATTAGTCCCTCTTTTGTGGAAAACAATTGGGCCCTCCTTGTTGTTCCATTATCGCTCGTACACCACTTGCTATGATATTTGGGAGAAAGCTAGGAATGTCTATTCGAACGATATCCAACGTCTCTGTAATATTATTCATAATCTAGCTACCATTCATATGACAGGAGATAACATCATGGCTTATGCTAACAAAGCCCAGTCAGCGGTAAACGAGTTCAAGCTCCTTATGGCCGAAGATGACTCAAAGAAGATGCTTGAGAAATTGGATAATGTTTATGTCCTTCATAGCCTCCATCAAAAGTATGAGTCGGTTCGAAGCCACATTCTCATTGCATCCGATATCCCCTAAATAGAGGATCTCGTCAGACGTATCATACGCATTCCTAGTCAGGAAGGATCAGGGGGGAAGTGAATCTCAAACTAGCACAGAGTCTTCTGCTTCTGTTTCAAAATTTGTAGGTCGTGGTCGTGGTGGAGGTCTTCCTCAATGCACTTATTGTAAGCGTTTCAGTCATACCGAAGACAAGGGTTATTCCATTATTGGCTTTCCAAAAAAAAACAATAAATGTGACGCAGTCTAATGATAATGGAAAAGACTCTGAAGTGAGAAATGCCAAAAAAAAAATGTTGTCTGATGAAGAGTACAAGGCATACTTGCAGTTCAAGGCTTCACATGCCTTATCTTCAGCAACTCTTGATCATACCGGTAATTCTACAGTCTGCCTCTCTCACTCCTCATTTCTTACCCCTTGGATCTTGGACTCTGGAGCTTCTGATCATATGGCTGGCAACCCATCACTTTAATTGAAAATATCCCAACCTAAAACCCCACATTATATTACCGTTGCAGACGGTTCAAAAGCTAAAGCTTGTGGCATTGGTCAAGCCACTCCTCTCCCATCTTTATCTCTTGACTATGTTCTTTTTGTTTCCAACTGTCCATTTAATTTAATTTTTTTTAGTCGTCTGACTCGAAGTCTAAATTGTTATATAACTTTTACTCCTGACTCTTTCGTTATACAGGACCATAGTACGAAGTAGATGATTCGTACAGGACATGAGTCCCAAGGACTTTACTACCTTCAGTCTTCACTGTTGCTTCCACTTCTAGTACGGAGTCCCCAAGTCTTCTTCATCGTCGGTTAGGTCATCCAAGTCTCAAAAAGTTTAGAGTTATAGTCCCTCACTTGTCTCACTTAAAGTCTTTAGATTGTTAATCTTGTCAGCTTGGGAAACATGTCCGGTCTTCCTTCCCTAGCAGTTTTCAATCGCAAGTCCGTTCTCTTTTTGATGTCGTTCATTCTGATAAATGGGGACCAAGTCGAGTCACTTCAATTGTAGGTCATAGGTACTTCGTCACTTTTATTGACGAGTTTTCTAGATGTACGTGGATCTACCTACTTAAGGATAGATCAAAAATATTAAGTATATTTCACAATTTCTTTAATGAAATTCAAAATCAATTTTGTTGTTCTATTCGCATTTTGCGCAGTGACAATGCAAAAGAGTATTTTCGTCATCTTTTAATTTGTGTATGGTCGAAAATGGAATAATCCATTAGTCATCTTGTCCCCACAACAAAATGGTATTGTTGAACGTAAGCACCGTCATATAATTGAAACAGCACGTACATTGCAAATCAATGCTAATGTTTCTTTCAAGTTTTGGGGCGATGTTGTCCTCACTGCAGGATACTTGATTAATAGAATGCCATCTTTTGCTATCCAAGACAAAGTTCCCCATTCCATATTGCTCCCGGATGAACCATTGCTTTGTATCCTTCCTCGAGTTTTTGGATCCACTTGCTTTGTTCATGATCTTACTCCAGGACTCGATAAATTGAATGCTCGTGCAATCAAATGTGTTTTCATCGGCTATTCAAGGTTTCAGAAAGGATATCGATGCTATTGTCCCTCCACACATTGCTTCCAAATGTCTGTTGATGTCACGTTCTTTGAGGATACACCTTTCTTCCCATCCCCCATTGAATCTGAGCCAATCTTTGAGTACCTTGTTCCACTAACCTCGTCCATGCCCATAATTGACCAGCCAAATCCATCTAGGCTTCCTCTCTAGCAAACTTATCAGTGACGTGCACGTCTCCCTCCTACCAATCCACTTCCTACACAAGATTTAAGTGACTCATCTCCTATTCGAGTCCCTTCTTCTACTTCAGATCCGCCTACCTTGTCTGACGACTTCCCTATTGCACTACGTAAAGGTACACATTCCACCAATAATACCTATCTCATTTATAATTTTCTTAGTTATCACCGCTTATCACCTTCACACTATACCTTTGCCTCTGCTATCTCTTCCATCATTATTCCTAAGTCTCCGCAGGAAGCTCTTTCTCATTCAGGTTGGCGGCAGGTTATGATTGATGAGATGATAGCCTAAAAATCTAACCAGACATGGACTCTTATGCCACCTCCTCCTGGTAAATATATTGTTGGATGTCGTTGGGTATACACAGTCAAAGTTGGTCATATTGACATATTGATTGTCTGAAAGCTCATCTGGTAGCTAAAGGTTATACTCAGGTTTTTGGTCTTGATTACAGTGATACTTTCTCACCTTTGACTAAAATGGCTTCGGTTCTCTTTTTCTCTCTATGGCTGCTATGCGCCATTGGCCATTTTATCAATTAGACATAAAGAATGCACTCCTTCATGGAAACTTAGAAGAAGTTTATCTCGAGCAACCACCTGGTTTCGTTGCTCAGGAGGAGTGTCGTGGGTATGTATGTCGACTTCATAAAGCTTTATATGGTCTCAAACAATCTCCTCGGGCAGGTTTGGGAGGTTTAGTAGTGTTGTTCAACAGTATGGCATGATTCGGAGTCAAGCTGATCACTCTGTGTTTTATAAATTCTCTTCTAACAAGTGTATTTACTTGGTTGTCTATGTTGATGATATAGTCATTATAGGTGAGGATCGTGATGGAATTGTGGGACTCAAACAACATCTAGTCCACCACTTTCAGGGTCAAAGATCTAGGTAGACTGAGGTATTTTCTTGGCATTGAGGTAGCCCAATCTAAGGCAGGAATTGCTATTTCTCAGAGAAAGTATGCACTTAATACTCAAGAGCTCATATGGCTCAGACACCTTCTCCAAGAGTTTCGCTTTTGTAATATAAACATTATGAGTCTCATATGTGATAATCAAGCAGCCTTACATATTGCTTCTAATCCAGTCTTTCATGAGTGAACTAAACATATTGAGATTGATAGTCACTTTGTTTGTGAGAAGATTGTGTCTGGCAAGATTGGTACTTCATTTGGTGGTTCTAATGATATATTGGCAAAACATTTTCACAGAGACTCTTCAAGGACCAAGGATAACTTATATATGTGACAAGCTCGACGAATACAATTTGTATGCTCCAGCTTGAGAGTGAGTGTTGATACATGCAATGATTTAGTTTGTTATTATTAAGATATGTTATTCCTTATTTTATTAGGTTTGATATAGGTTGGAGTTAGTTCAGACATTTCCTTAGTAAAAGATTCTCCTTGTACAAATTTAATTATAAATAATATCATGCTGAGAGCTAATCTCTCAAGTTATTCAGCACCAAAACCTAATTCTTAAGTTGTGCTACATCCTTTGTGACATGTAAATTCCACATTTGGAACGTGCCACTTCCATCCCGAGGAAGTACTTCAAGTGACCAAGGTCTTTAACCTCAAACGCCTTAGCGAGGAACTGCTTTAGTTCTCCAATTCCATTATGATCATCGTCGGTGATGATGATATCATCTACATAGACAATGAAGATAGTTTTCTTTCCTTCTTTTTGAGTATTTTACAAACATAGTATGGTCTATTTGGCATTGGGTGAATCCATGAAGTTTAACAACCCGTGTCAGCCTTTCAAACCATGTTCGAGGAGACTGCCTAAGACCATAGAGTGACTTCTTGAGCTTACATACCTTGCCTGAATTTTCTGGTGAGTCGAGACCAAGAGTAACTCTCATATAGCCATTTTTTTCAAGCTCACCATTCAAGAAAGCATTCTTGATATCTAGTTGGTGTAGAGACCAACTTCAATTTTGCAACAGGTGCAAATGTTTCTTCGTAGTCCATCTTATATGATTGGGTAACCAATCGGACCTTGTACATGTTAAAACTCCCATTTGTGTTGTATTTGACTGAAAAAAGCCACTTACACCCAATTGGCCTCTTCCCTTTAGGCAATTCAGAGAGTTGCCACGTCTCATTCTTCTCCAAAGCTTTGATTTCTTCCTGTACAGCACCCTCCCATTCAAGTGTTTGGATAGCTTCATGAAAGTTTTGAGGAATAGTGCTGCTATCCAGGTTGGTGACAAAGGCCCTGTATTCCTATGACAACTTTTCAAAAGACACATGATTTCCAAGTGGGTGTTGGGTGCATGCCCTCCCCCCTTTCCTCACACCAATAGGTATGTCCAGATCATTAATAAACATAGTTTCATGTATTACAATTGGAGAAGAATCAAGAGATAGTGTATTATCTATATGACAATCTTTAGATTCTGAATTTTGGTTGGAATCTTGGCTTTGGCTTGGAAATGTGCATGTTTCTGCCTTCTCTTGAGTTTTCAAATATTTTTTCCTTGTGTAGACCTACAACTCTTTCTGACATGTTTCAATTTCAAGTGCCGAAGCAAATATAGGTTCAGGACCAGATAAAGGTAATAATGTTTGATTGGTACTTGGTTTGAGGTTCAAGAAAGGTGGTTGTGGTTCAAGGGTTTGAATGATTAGCGGTTCAAGGGTTTGAATGATTAGTGGTTCAAGGGTTTGAATGATTAGTGGTTGTGGTTCAAGGGTTTGAGGGATCGGTGTCTCCCAAAGTTGGTATTCACTAGTAGTCACTCTCTCCCCTTGAATGCCATCTTTGGGGTAAAAGGGTTGGTTTTCGAAGAATGTGACACCCATAGTATGGTAGAACTTTCTATTTGAGGGACAATAGCATTTGTACCCTTTGTTGTCCGAAGAATATCCCAAGAATATGCATTTTATGGTTTTTGGGTCCAATTTGCTTAAATTTGGTTTGTGGTTTTGAACAAAGGTTGTACAACCAAAAAATTTGGGTGGAAGGTTTGTAATAAGACTGGTGGTTGGGTATGGATAATAGGTTCTGATATGGGGTTTGGAAATTGAAGGTTTTGGATGGCAATCGATTTATAAGGTAAGCTACAGAGAGGACAGCTTCACCCCAATAATGGTTTGGCGCATTAGTTGGTAGCATGAGAGATCTAGTGACCTGCATGAGGTGCCTGTTTTTTCTCTCAGCAATCCCATTCTGTTGTGGGGAGTTTACACATAAAGTTTGATGTATAATGCCATGTTTTAGGAGGTAGGTTCCAAGAGAATGATGGAAGTACTCTCTTTCACTTTCTGTCCTAAGTATTTGTATATTGGCTTGAAACTGAGTTTGCATCACTTTATGGAGATTTTCAAAAATCTTCCCTACTTCTGATTTTTCTTTTAGAAGGAACACCCATGTAATTCTTGAGTGATCATCGATGAATGTCACGAACCACTTTGATCCAGTGACATTGTTGACTCGAGAAGCCCCCATACATCACTATGGATTAAGAAAAATAGATATGATGGTTTGTAAGGTTGGATAGGGTAGTGGGATTTAGTGTGTTTGGCTAATTCACAAACTTCACATTTAAACAAATTCGAATTTTTAAATAAAGATGGAAATGCCCTTTTCAAGTACATGAAGTTAAGGTGTCCTATGCGAAAATGCCATAACATTACATCATCTTTGGAAGAAACCATATGACCAGCTGGTCCAGCTTTATTATCTTCTATTCCAAGGAGGTAGAGCCTAGCACATTCCTTAGCATGGCCAATCTTCCTCCCCGAAATATGTGTGGAAAAAATTTCATAGCACACTTTGAATCCTGAGTTAACTTACTAATAGATAGACAACAAGTTGTAATCCAATTTAGGGACATATAACACAGCTTCAAGGGTGATATCTTTAGATATAATTACATAACCTTTACCCGCCACTTTAGAAGTGGTTCCATCTACTCTGTGAACAATAGAGTCATCATGGTTGTATTTGTTAAATACACTAATCTACCCAGTCATATGATCAGAGGCTCCAAAATCAACAATCCATGAGCTGGTTTTCTGGTGATTGAAATGGAGAGCAGTAGAAAAATTACCTTTTTGAGCAAGAGTAGCAGTGGAAGAGTGTGTACTAGTTTTTGTAAGAGTTTGTTGGAACAGTTTCTGAAGTGTCTCCATCTGTTCTTTGCTGAATGGACTGGATTCAAATGCATTTCCAGATCTATTTTCTTCTATAGTTGTTGCATAAGCATGACTATCCTTGTAGCATGACTTCCAGTCAGTGGGTTTTCCATGTAGAACCCACCATACCTCCTTTGTGTGTCCTCGCCTTTTGCAATGATCACACCAGCTTCTGGTCTTCAAATTCTTTGGAGGCCCTCCTATTGCTAGAGTAGAGCTTTCGACATTCCCACTTGGATTCTAGTTTCCCAACATAATTTTCCTTGTACTTTCTTCTCTCCTTACTTCAACAAAGGCTTCACGAATATTTTGAAGAAGTTTAGTTGCAAGTAGTCTTCCTTTTACTTCATCAAAGTTCTTGTTTAGCCCCAACAAGAACTGATAAATGCAATCCTTCTCTATCAACTGTTTGTGCAGTTTTCTATCTTCAAGATTTTTCCAAGCTATGTACTCATAGGTATTGAGTTGCTGCCAATACCTTATGAGAGAGTGATAACACACTGTAATGGAAGATTCTCCTTGTCGTAGGTCATGTAGGAGACTTTTTATTTCAAATATGGTTGTGTTGTCCACATTTGAGTAGGTTTCTTTTGATGCTTTCCAGATCTCTGCAGCAGTAGCATAATACATGAAGTTTTCTCCTGTTTCATTGGTCATGGAGTTTATCAACCAGGACATGACCGGGCTGCTCTCAAGCTGTCATTTCTGATGAGTTTGGTCTTCTTTCTTCGGTTCCTTTTCATCACTGATGATGTAGTCTTCCTTCCCTTTTCCTTGAAAGAAGAGGCGGACTGATCTATCCCACTATAGATAGTTCTGGCCATTAAGTTTGTAGCCAGTAACTGGGAGAAGTGTTTCAGTCAAGCTGGTGATGCTATTGCTAGGCATCCCAGTTATGACGTTTTGTTTTGGAGCTGTGGGGGTGTTATGCTCATCGGCCATGGAAAATTTTCTTGGACCAGAACTTTGCTACTAATACCATGTAATATTGTAATACATGTTACATAGGAGGTATATTATATACATAATAGGAAGGAGTCTAAATAAGGAAACAATTAATTCCTATAGATACAAAAGGAAAGAGCTAATAATACTATAGAGAATAAATGGGATATTAATTCCTGAAATACAGCCACGTAATGATTTGATTATGGCTGATATGATCTGCCATAAAGGCTGCAGATCAACAGGATATTTGCTGGGATTAATTCCAGATCTATTTCCAACAGTTTTCTTATTTTACCCCTTTTCCTTATTTTGAGAGATTCTCTCCTGTGTACATATTTTGTCCAACCCCATTGTGCAAGGCACGTCATTCATTCTAAATTATTCAAGTTTTTAGGTTTTAATATTGGGTCCAACTATTCCTTAACAAAATCAGCTTGTAAGGTGAAAAGTGTCTTTTTTTTATAAACTCTTTTTATACCTTATCTCTTTTGAATATGGGAATTGAGTTTTTTCCAATATATACTCCCTCACACCTAGCACTATTGGAATTGGTATGTGGATAATTTGGTGGGTGACCCAAATAGACAGGCTCTGATACCATCTTATCTTATAAGTTTATATTGGACCTAACTTTTTCTTACTAAATCGAAAACTCTTTTCAGGATTGTTTATTCCAATTTGGGACTTACTTTTTCCAATACAAGTAAACTCATACATTTACAAGTCGAGTTTATAAAGGTTCCACAAGTTTACTGAGAATCTAGAGTTTGACAAACTTGAATATAGTATTTAGAGCTATGCCTTATATAATGAAAATGGCAATCTAAAGATCTGTATGGCATTCTCGTTCAAAAGCAACTAATATATTATCCAATTCATAAATTAGTTGTTTTTTTAATGCAGAGTACTAGATCACACCAAACCATATTGTCTTCATTCCATGAATCAAATCAAAGAGACAAGGTAACAAATTTCAATCATAAATACTAGAAGAAGAAAAAAAGCTCACCATGAATAGGCTTCTCCACAAATGGCTTCCAAAAACGCTTACCATGGACCTCAACAAAATCTTCTTCCTCAATGAAGTAATCCAGCTGTTGATATGGTACTTCTCTATTTACTAGGGCGTACCTCGGAACATGGATTCCAAACATTTCAAGACGCTTAAAACCCAAAATTGAACATTATTAAAACCATTATGTATCAAAAAAGAAATAACATAAAGCATTTTAGCTGCAATTAGTCATACATCACAAACCAAACATATTGTAGTAAATCAGAGAATAGAAATATTATATTCTCATATATTAAACAATAGGGTTACAGGGAAAGAATATATAGAGGAGGTAGGCATTCAGCCATCCTCATCAAAAAAGAAATACAATGAATACAATAACTCCTCATAAACTAGAATAAATAGAAAAGGAAATAAACTAGTGAGGAGAGATGGCAACATAATGACCAAATCTCTGTTATTCTAAAAAACTGTTGAAGTTGTGGGATTTTAGAGAAAAGGAGAAGAGAAAATAATAAGGGTTTGAATATTATTGATAATAGCTTTATGCTAACTTTATTACAAAAGACTCAATATTAATCTCTATTTATAGAGAAACATAGAATCAATCTTAAATCAAGAATAAATCATAATAATAATGAGAGATATTCTAAGATATCTCTATGATTATAAATTGATCATAGGAAATAACTCAAGATACTCTAATATAATGAAAAAGATATTATAAGATATTTTCTAATATTCTAACACTCCCCCTCAAGTTAAAGCTTAATAAGCTTTAACTTGCTACAAGAAAACATTTTTTTTTAATTATTAAAAAGATGGAGAGGCAACTCATGGATGCATGTGAAGTCGGATAGAATTCCTATAAATATAGTCTAGCCAGATAGCCTGATTGATCATCGGTTTGAAATAAATTCATGGCAAGCAATTGAACAAAGCAAGCTCCGTTCTTCTAAAAAACTGCATTTGGAAGCTTCAAACCAATAATAATTAAGACTCAAAATATTTAAACTTGAATCTGCTTCAAGGAGAGAAATGCGTGTTTCAAGGAGAGAAAGGACAGGTCAGTGCATCTGGGACAAATTGCCAAGATAAAGTAAGTCATGAAAATAAAAGACATCGTTAGAATAACCACCAACGGAAGAAGTCATCACTAATATAATTCATATGTGAAAAAAGGGACACCATCAGAATGATCGTCGATGGGAATATAAGCAACTATTATAATCTATTAATAATAACTAAATTGCATGACAAACACCAAAGAAGAAGCAGCGCGACTCTAACGAAACGAAGTCATGATCGATCAACGGAATAAGAAAATGCGTCCAAAACAGGGGAGATAACGGTTGTACACATATTTTCGTTGATCAAAATTAGAGAGTAAGGGCCGATCTGGAACCATCGAAGAGAGAATAATCATGCACCAAGAAGAATCTCACCAATTGAATTGCAAATCTTCCAAACCTGTCAGCTAAGATCCCACTCATAAGGGCTGCAACAGCTGCCACGACAAAGACTGGAGAGTTTCCTCCACCAAAAATCTGATCCCACGGTCCACTTCCCAAGGACACCACAATCTGTGCAACCACTACTCCCAGAATCAGGATACCCATTATTCTCAGAATCAGGACACCCATTCAATGCCTCCACAGCATTAGCAGCATTGTCTGGATTTTCGAAATTGACAAAACCAAAACACTTTAACCTACCATCTGCATCTCTCATCAAAACAGCACTAGTAATGCCGCCATATAAGTTGCAACCTCTAATTTATAAGCTCGCGGTGAAGTGCCTTATGTCTCTTGTTGTATAGAGTCCTCTCTTCCTTCATTGGAATCTTCATTATCACTTTGTTGTGACTTGGCAGCAAGGGATAAGAGGTTCTTTGTTTGCAATTGAACATAGGAGGCAGCTGAAGCAGCAATGTCATAAGCAAGTCGAATTTGAGGGTTCTGTTCATTATATTTTCCTTTCTCTAAGTTGTCTTGATCAGAGGCTACTGAGTCATCATCCATAGAAATGCGCAATAAATCCTGATTAAGTTTTGCATTTAACTTGGTCATTGCAGCTTTCTTCTCTAAAGATGTTATAAATTGAAGGTTGTAGTATTTCCTCAACTCTTGAGCCTTGATTTGGGGTATTTCATAAGCCATGTTGCACAAAAAAGCTAGTTGAGAGTATAACAAGGTCAAATGCTTCTTGTCATTTTAATATTATAGCCCTACAGATGGTAGAAAACCGCAGATGAAGAACAAAGAAATAATCGGATGGGGAAAAATTAGAGAGATGGAGCAGTGTGTGTTTCTGGGAGCAAAAGTTGACAGGTTGAAAATTAGGGTTTTGATGTGTGAAAAAAAAAAGGTTTTTAGGGTTTCGGCCAGAGAGCTTATGTGTTTAAATAGACTAAGGATATACCCGCCAGTGATGGAACGGATAAGGGATACGGCGGAGTTTTTTTTTTTTTTTTTTTTTTGAAATAAAGACGGATTCTTAGAAAATAATTTAGAAAACAAATGTTTCAAATACGAAATACTAGGATGTCCTAACCGAAAACGCCATAACATAATATCATCATTATTAGAAGAAACAAAAATAGATTCAAAGCAGGTACTTGTTTTTTATTGGTCTTTGAAGTCGAGTCCATTGTCAAGATAATAGAGTCCTTCACTCTCCTTAGCATTGTCAATCATCTTCCCCGTGTTCAACTCCTCTCTGAGCTAATAGAGCAAGAAGAAGTTTGAGACTCAAGAAGTTTGTACAATTGATCTAATTGTTCCATGGTGAAAGGAGATGGGCTTGAAGGAGACTGCTTCTCTTGATCAAATATACCAACTTGGAGCGCATGACCTTCGTTTCTTTCTTTTTTCTTCCAATTTAGAGGTTTTCCATGGAGCTTCCAACATGTATCACGTGTGTGTCATGGACGTTTGCAATGTTCGCACCATGGTTTCTTGTCATCGCTCTTCCCTTCTACATTCTTAGTGACTAGGGCAGAGCTTTCAACCTCACCAATAGAAGGTGACTTACCCATCATAACACCTTGTCTCGCCTCTTCTCTTCTAACTTCTGAGAACGCTTCCCAAAGTGATGCAAATGGGATCTTTCCCAATATTCTGCCTCGAACTTCATCAAACCGCTTATTAAGCCCAACCAAGAACATGAATACACGGTCGTTCTCCTGTCTCTTAAGAAACAAAACACTATCCTCACAATACTTCCAATGATCATCATAACAGAGATCCAATTCTTGCCATAGTGTCATCAACTCATTATAATAGGTAGTGACATCTCTATCTTCTTGTTTGGCATGCCAGAATCGTGATTTGAGATCGAAAATTCAGAATATGTTTCTTTGACAGCCTCCCAAACTTCCTTCGCAATAGGCAAAAACATAAAAGATTTTCTAATCGTTGATTCCATATTACTAAGCAGCCAAGCAATAACAACAGAGTTCTCAGATTTCCAAAACCTTTAATTTGGATCAGTTGTGGCAGGCATTTGCACCTCTCCTGTTAGGAAACCATATTTTCTCTTATTGTCTAGCATCAATCTTGCGGTTTGGGACCATTCGACATAATTGTTTCCATTTAGTTTCTGGATTTCAACCTTGAGGGCATTAGAAGTTCCCTTATGGCCAAAAAAGTTGGAAAAACCATTGTTAGATAAACCATTACGTCCGCCTGGGCCGCTGCCTAAACCAATATTGTCGACGTTGTTGACTACTTCAGATATTTTATCCAAACTATCGTCGTCGTTGCCGCTACCCATAAGAGCTACCTTCCATGGGATATTGTGTGCCATTAGCTTTAGTTCAGTTGGTTGGAGCGTCAAACCCTAATGTGTTGTGGAAAGGTTTACAGAACCTTCTAGTGGGTTGTGGAAAGGTTTACAGAACCCTAACAAATAATGTTTAATCAACCGTATTAAAGTGGCAGATTTCCACACTCCCCCTCAAGCTAGGTTGTAGATGTTTAGCAATCCTAGCTTGGCTGTATGATTCTCAAATGTTTTCCTTGGCACTACTTTAGTGAGAATGTCAGCAGCTTGTTGGCTTGTAGGGGTACACTGAAGTGATATATTCCAATTTTCAATATTTTCTTTGATAAAATGATGATCAATCTCAACATATTTTGTTCTGTCGTGACGAACAGAGTTCTTAGCAATGTTGATGGTAGACTGATTATTACACAACACCTTTATGGGAATTGAATTTGGGACTCCAATTTCATGAAGCACCCTCTTTAACCATATTCCCTCCCAAATACCTGAGATAAAGCTCTAAATTCGGCTTCTGGTAAACTACAGGACACAACAAATTGTTTTTTACTCCGTCGAGTGACTAAGTTTCCCCAAACAAAAGTACAATAGCATGATGTTGAGCGTTGGCCAGCCATAGAGTCTGCCCAATCAGCATCGGTGAATATTTCAATTTCTCTATTTGTTGTCTTCTGGAAAAATAATCCCTAGCCTGGTATCATTTACAAATATCTGAGAATTATGTATACTGCTTCCATATGTTCTTTTGTGGGACTGTTCATGAATTGGCTCATTGTACTCACTGCAAAACTAATGGCTGGTCTAGTATGAGATAAATAAATGAGTTTTCCAACTAACCTTTGATATCTTCCTTTATCAACTGATGCACTATTGTCTAGAGTCCCTAGCTTCATAGTTGCATCCATAGGAGTTTCAGATGGTTTACATCCAAGCATACTTGTCTCTTTTAGGAGATCTAGGACATATTTTCATTGAGAAACTAAAATACCTTTCTTAGATCGAGCAACCTCTATCCCAAGGAAATATTTGAGACTTCCTAAGTCTTTGATCTCAAATTCTTTGGCTAGGATACTCTTTAAGTTCTTAATTTCTTCATCATGATCTCCTGTTAGAACAATATCATCAACATATATAATAAGAATAGCCTTCTTCCGTGACAGTGATTGTTTCAGAAACATTGTATGATCTTTCTGACATTGAATGTATCCAAACTTCCTTACCACCTTTGTTAATCTATCAAACCAAGCTCTAGGTGATTGTTTCAATCCATACAAAGATTCTTGAGTTTGCAAATATTTGTATCGGTAGAGGTCTCAAAACCCGGGGGAATCTCTATGTAAACTTCCTCTTCAAGATCACTATTTAGGAAAGCATTTTACACATCCATTTGATAGAGAGGTCAATCAAGATCTGAGGCAAGTGAGTAAAATCCGCACGCACACACCCCACACCCTCACCCCCCAAAAAATAAATAAAACCAGCACACTAAATAAAATACAATTTGGGCTTCGTTATACACGTTAAATTGATAAGTATCTAAGCGCTTGGGGAACCATCCCATAAAAGCTAGCTATCAAGGCGCAAGAACCACACAACTTACATAATTTACCGAGCATTCCATACGACTTGATGTGGGACTTAGCATGCCATAAGATCCAAGTCCCTAACCGCCCCTAAGGGCCAATGCCCTGACGGCTGTACTCTACAACGCTTTACTTGGCCTTTTCAATCATCCCCTCCTTAGGTAGCCCTTTCCGAGCCACCAGAAACCACCTCTGATACCAATTGATAAGTATCTAAGCACCAGAAACCCTCCCTTAATAGCTAGCTATCAAGGAAAAGAACCGAGACACTTAAATACTCAACTCCACTAAGCATCTCATACTACTCAATGTGAGACTTGGACATCCATAATACCCAAGTCCCTACTATAGCACCGCCCCTGAGCCGACGTCCCGGCAACTACACCTTTACTGTTTATTCAGCCTTTGCAGTCAGCCCCTCCATAGGTAGCCCTTTCCGAGCCACCAACAACCGTCTCTGATACTAATTGATAAGTATCTAGCTACTTGGGGAACCTTCCCTTAAAAGCTAGGTATCAAGGGAAAGAACCAAGCCACTTAAATAATCCACTTAGCATCCCATACTACTCAATGTGGAAGTTGAGTATTCCACAATACCCAAATGCCTTTCAAAATCATATTCAGATTTATGATGAATAATGGCTAGTTCAGCCCTGGAAGAAAACAGTTAAGAATAAGTATTGTGTATGGTCAATACCAACAGAATAGGTATTGTGTATTGCCATTACCAATTCCCCAAAAAGCAAGATGCACAAGGCACAATCCCATGATATTAGATGCCATGTTAAAGTCAAATGCTCCCAAATGCCTAAGCTATTAGGCAGAGTTCCATGAATGGCTTTATATCTCTAACAACTATTTAATTACATCATCTTTTTTATTTAAAAAAAGTTTGAAGTTGTATAAATAAATTTAGAAACGAACAAACCATCTCCTAGTATATGGTTGCAGGAAAGAAAAAAATCTGTAGCCAGGTGAGGCTAATATTTTTCTCTCCTAATTTCAGTGGACCAAACACCAGAGTTATCAACTTGTAACCAGAGACTTCAAACAAATGAAAGATACAATATTTATCAATTATGTACACACAGTGAAATCTCAAAATCTGAAAAAACGGTAGTACCTAACTAAATGAGAGAAATAATCTCATCTTTCCTACCTCGTAGACTTTTCTTCGATCATGAAGAAGGTGTTGTGGCTCCAGTTCGTTTACTAGAAAAGGTCTGGATAACAATGACCAAATTTCAGATCAATAGTCATTCTCATCCAACAATTGAAAGGAAGATACAACTGGAAAAAATAACACAGGAGCATAGTAATAAACACACATATTATGCCAGAATTTTTTTATACATGTTCACATTTAAGTAAGCATCGCTACTGTCTGCAATGAAGAAAGAAATATACACAAAAACTTCAATATACATCACAGACCTATGTCCAAAAACATCCAACGATGTGTCGAAGTTTGAACTAACAACAAAATTTATGAAATATAATTCCCTTCCCTCTCCTTGATGGCTTGCTCCTAATCTAATCATTACTCCCTTACTTTCAATACTCCCCCTGTCACCTGGGTAAGATTGTTACAGCCCAAAGCCTGACTCTGTCTCTTACGTTATATTCAAACTCCTCCTAACATACTTCAATATCTGCAGGTGGCCTAATACTCTAACAGGAACACTTCACAAGACTGCTTATAGAAGCCGGAGGATGAGAAACCATTATGGAGCGAGAAGATGGGAAGAACAAAAGGAACATCAAGCCAAAATAGAAAATGCAGCAATAAAAGTCCAATCACATACTCACATTATGATGTGGATTTGAGTACTTCCACGTGAGATTGAAGATCTAACCAAGTAATTTCTTGAGATAAAGTGGTAAAATAAAATAAATAAATAAATAAATAAATAAAGAACAAATGGGTTAGATGGAGAAGGCGCCACAATCAAGAATGATTGATAAGCCAATGTGGAATCGCCACAATGGTAAAGAAATCCATTGATAAGATTCAAGTTCTAATCCAAGAGAGGAGACATATCTCACTAATTCTAATTGATTTCAAAGTTATCTCAAAATGAGACTCTTACAAAGTATTTAAGAAGGATTTACCTTATTCCTAAAATGGGCCAAATCTCTAGACCCATATTGGGCTTACACCACTTAACCAAAATTACTACAATTCAAATTAAACACAAATAAAACTAAAAATTATTATAAAGTCTTGACTTGAAATATTCTTTGTTTTTCCTCCTAATTAGCTCTTTTTAGGTCCTCATCACATTATGCCCAACACTAAAACAAGAAGCCAAAAACAGAACCCTATTTTTTTTTTAAATGAATCCGCATAGGCCCCATAAAATATAGGAATATTCTCTTCGGTCAAATACAACAAAGGAACAGTATAAACTTAATTTTTCCATCAAATAATAGTCTTTTTATTCTTTCCACGTCTATTAAAAATAGGGATATTCCTCTCAATCAAATACAGAAGAGAACAGCATAAACTGCATACTTCCAAAAGCCCAAAACCATGAGATCATATTATGATAAACGGTTCCTTAAGGTTCATAAAATCTATATGACATACAAAAAAATTTGAAGTTAGTATAAACAAGCTTACTTTCTCAAAACAGCATATGCTTTAGCCTTTTCAAGGGGATATCCAGAGGAATGGAAAGCAATCAAACAGTCACATACTGGCCAGCTGAAACAAAATATTACTTGAACTTAGTATGCAAACTGGGAGACTATAATCAACATAAAGATGAAGGCAACAAATATTTCAGCTATAACTTACATGTCTTGAATGAAATGAAAGTTATTACAAAATAGTAACAAGTAGTTGAAACAGATATAGCTTTCAATAAATAACTACAAACAGACCAATATAGTTCTTCAAAATGCAGAGTCAACAAAGTTCCAACTTAAGATATCAACTATACCTCTCTATTGGTTCTTCGAGTATAACCTTGTCCCCAAAATGTATGACCTGCATACAATACGAAGATCAAATGAGAATATTGCAAAAAGCACAACCATGACAACTATCTCTGCTGTAACCAATGGCAACTGTTTTTTCCTTACAATTTTTTCCTTTTTCTTAGTAATTTCATCATTCCTTATCAATCAAATAACTAATTTTTCAAACAACAAATTAGAAGAGAAAACACAAAAATTAACTAGAATAGAGACATTAAAGTGTGAGAAAAATAACTTCGAGTACATTTTAATGCATTACACAAAAATGAAAAAAATGATGTTATAAAGCTATGTAGTATGGAGTATGGACATGGATTGACCGCAAGTCCGGTGTGCGAAACAACTTGTGTTGGACACGTGTTGATATCGGATACGGATGTATTTAGTTACATTTGATCACTTATATTTTTCAATTATTATCAATTTCTACATATCAGTTTCATATCCATATCCGTGACGTGCTTCATAGGTTATAAGTAGATTCATTCATAACAAGTCAATTCCAAATCAATTATGATAACCATAACATCAACAGATTAAAAAATAAAATAATGAACATAAACTTACTTCAAATTCACCGAATGCTTGTAACCTCTGAAGAATCTGCTCCATAGGAGCAGAAGAAACCTACAATCAAAAACAGAGTAACGGAATCATACACATTCGTAACAACAACTCGTCTCTGTTTTCAAACAAAAAAGCTAAACCAGAAAACGAAGAAGAAAAAACTGGATCCAGCGTGAAAAAAAACAAAAAACAAAAAAATAATCGAAAGGAGATATTGGACCTCGAAGCCACATTTCACCTTCTTTTCCATCACACAAACTCCAATCATTATTTTCTTCGGCGCATCAACTCCTTCATCAGCCATATCTTCCGCCATCTTCGACGAAGAAAATCGAAGCTAGAAACAGTTATTCGCGAGAAATGCGAAACGGGAAAATCACGAGAATGCGGAAAAGGAAAGAAGTGAGAAAAGAAAAATGGCAGAAACTGTAACCGCTTACTGAGTTTAATATTTATAGTGTGGAAAGCAAGTTGTAAAGTCAGCACAGTCACGAATTCACGACTCACGAGGGTCACGCAGTCTAGAGAAAAGATAGAGAAACGAGTAGTAGTAATAGTAGTCGGTCATATACAAGAATGTTTGGTTTAAGATTATTTTCTCAAAAAAAATCATTTTGTTTTGACCAAAATAAAAAGTATTTTTGACCTGTTTCAATAGATTATTATTATTATTATTATATAAGCTTTGATCTTTAATTTAATTTCAGGTAACGTTTTAGTCATTTATCTTTTTTTTTTTTCTGACTTAGTCCTTTATTTTAATTTTAAACGACAATTTGATATTTTATGTTTTAAAATTTCAACAACGTTATCCTTTTTTAAACAAAAATTCAAAAAAAAAATTCAATCAAAACTCATAAAATTAATTATATTCTTCGATATAATACAAATTTTATCAAATCTGTAACGCAAATCTTCAAATAAACTCATATTTTCATACTTTATTTGATATTATTAGGAATAAATGACTAAATCGGGAAGAAAAAAAAAGATAAGGGACTAAAACCTTACTTCAAATTAAGTTAAAAGACTACGAATGTAATTTAGCCTATTATATATTTATTAATTAAAATATAAATTTAATTGCAATTTCCATTCTCTATTTTAGTTTAATTATGAAAATAATTTCTTCATATTATAATTTTTTAATTTTGGTCTCCAAACATAATTTTATTCAAAATTTGATGAAGTGTTGTTTTTTTGCGCTTATTTAAGTCACACTATACTTTTTAAGATCTTGTGGTGCAACAATTGTATATTAGATCTATAATCATAAATGGTATGGTGTAACTTAAAAAAGTAATATTTCATCAAATTTTATATTAAAATTCTGTATATGGACCAAAACTAAAAAGATTTAAAATAGAAAAACTATCTTTACGATTCAGCTAAAATAAGAGTACTAAAACTCCAATTAAACTTAAAATATATGATAGATATTTTGTAGTCATAAAAAATAATTAAAATATGTGTAGGTTGTGAATAACAATAGACTTTTTGAACTTTAAGTGATTATTAAAAATTCAATATTTGACTCTTATATATAATGAAAATTCAATTAAGAGAATAAAATTTATCTTATGCATTTAATGAATTGCTCAATAAAAAGTACGTATTTTCAACAATGATATATTATTTATCTATTTGTGGTTGTAAAAAAATTATTATAATTAAGAGTGCGTAAATAGACGTTAATGTATCGTATATATTACTTTCTTGATTAAACAACGGAAATTACAAAATTTCAAAATAATTTAAAATATCAATAAAAAAAATAAAATTATCTTGATAAACCGAAAGAAAAAAGAATGCCAAATCTACATTTTATAACCCCTTAATACGTAAATATAAATCATTATTATTATTTATTTAAATTAAAATCAGTAAAATAATACTTTTTTAGTGTATAAAATGAAATTAATTGAGTAGAGTTCCCATGTATACAAACATGAATTGATTTTTATGTTTGATCTATGATGCATACGTCTCTTGAAATGGGATTTGTTTGGGGGATTCTGGAATATACAGAATGAAAAGTAAGGTGGGTAAACTTTTACTGGAAGAAGAGAGGTTGGAAAAGGATCACAAGTTGAACTTAAAAAATGGGACTTTGTAAACTATATTCCTAAGGAAGAATCCAAACGAAACCAACTTTATGTTGCTGTATTGCTGCTTTCTGTGTCACTATCATAAAGTGACACCCTGATAATATATTATAGGGTAAAGGTCTTTTGAGTGATCTTGGAGTCAAAAGGATTAGCTATCTATTTAAAAAAGAATATTAAGTTTTTATAATAAATATAATCTAATTTTTTTTTACAAAATGGTTCTCGAAATGATAATATTTTTTTTAATAAATTAATTTGAGATTTTATTTTTAGTTTAGGTGAGGATTTTGACATACTCTTTTATGTTTAATATTATTAAATTTAGTGTGTCGTTATAATTATAAATGATGAGTGATTTAAATAATCAGATTTTTCATATTATATAAAAAAATTGTATTGTAGTTAGTAATTTTTGAATTTGTAAAAATAAATTATACTCCTTTGTATTATAATAAGTGAGTTAATTCATCATTGTATATATATAATACTACATTTATTAAATTATTTTTATTAGATAGCAGTGTATTATCAGTATCATAAATATATAATAAAAAATATTGAATTGAAATTAGTACTATGACCATTTTAAAATATTTTAGAAGCTCTGTTCTAATTTAAAAAATTAAGTCATAATAAAAAGAAAATATAAATTTAATAATTAAAAAACAGTAATCACTATAAAGTTTTATTTTGTTTCTATAAAAAAAAAATTAACTTTTTAGTCTCTAAAATATTTTATTCACTTGTAGTCTTTATTTTTTTTTAAAAAAATTATAAAAATTAATAATTTTAATCACACAAAAAGTCCCTATAAATTTAAAACTGAGACTAAAAGTAAATAAAATTTTTTATGAACTAAATTTAAAAAATCATAATTTTGTAAATACTAAGAATACATTTAATTCAAAAAAATATTCACCTTCATTTTAGTATATTATTACAAAATAATTGGAACCCCTTTGTTAGAGACATCTTGTGGTGTTGAACTAGATGTATAGAGTCATCGCCGATCTTAAATTGTATAAATAATATTAATTAAAATGTGCGATTAAAAATAAGTACACAAAAAATTAAACTTTTTTTCTTTTTTCTTTTACGAATGAGACATGTGACATATGGAATAATTAATAGAAGAAGATAATAGGATAAACTACTTGGACTAGTGGAATGTGCTATGTTGGGCACCTAAAGTTACATGACTTTTGAGGTCCCCACATGGAAGATTATTAGACCCGAGTGTGTTTCTGCTGGTTTGTTTTGTTTTTCTTGGTCATCTTAGATTCACCTTTGTTGTTGTTAAGTATAATTAGAATCTTTATATTCAAAAAGAAGTATAATTAGAATCTTGAACGTATTATTTTATTGAGGTTGTGATAGACAAATCATCTAGGAGTTTGTTAACTTGGATTTTATAAATTAAAATATGAGATATTCTTTTGTCAGTTTTGGTTTTATGTTATTCGCAGAATTTTCAATATTCAATTGAATATATCATCATATATGTTGCACATACTTAATCAACCTTATATATATTATATAGCACTAAATAATTTATTATTACTTGTAACTGTATAAGTTTCATCGTTAAACCCTTTAAAATAAAATAAAAATATGTTTAATAAGAAAATTTATTATATATCTATATTAAATAAGAGTTTTACCGTTTGACACAAATTTATCAACAAAAAAAAATAATTTTACACAAACAATTGGATATATTACCCATATATCCTAGTTTTGAAAAAATTTAACTAAAATACCCCACTTTCTAAAACTGTTACCAAAATGCCCTACTTTTTAGGGCAAGAAGGAAAACTCTCTCTGGGAGAGCGATACACTAAAGGGACCAAAATTTTCCCCCTAGTAGGAGGTCGCTGGCTGGGGATGCGACCTCCCAAAGGGGTTTTAAAAAAAAAATTTAAATCGTTTTTTGGTTTTAATTAATTGTTAAAAGTTTTTTGGTTTTAATAAATAATTATATTAAATAATAAATTAATAATTAATAATAATACTACATAAATAAATTATTATTATTATTATTATTAATTATTATTATTAATTATTATTATTGTTATTATTATTGTTATAATTATTAAAAATTATTATGATTAAAAATTATTAAAATTAAATTAAAAATAATTATTATAATATTTATTATTATTATTATTAATTATTATTGTTATTATTATTGTTATTATTATTAAAAATTGTTATGATTAAAAATTATTAAAATTAAATTAAAAATAATTATTATAATATTTATTATTATTATTAATTATTATTATTGTTATTATTATTGTTATTATTATTAAAAATTGTTATGATTAAAAATTATTAAAATTAAATTAAAAATAATTATTATAATATTTATTATTATTATTAATTATTATTATTGTTATTATTATTGTTATTATTATTAAAAATTGTTATGATTAAAAATTATTAAAATTAAATTAAAAATAATTATTATAATATTTATTATTATTATTAATTATTATTATTGTTATTATTATTGTTATTATTATTAAAAATTGTTATGATTAAAAATTATTAAAATTAAATTAAAAATAATTATTATAATATTTATTATTATTATTAATTATTATTATTGTTATTATTATTGTTATTATTATTAAAAATTGTTATGATTAAAAATTATTAAAATTAAATTAAAAATAATTATTATAATATTTATTATTATTATTAATTATTATTATTGTTATTATTATTGTTATTATTATTAAAAATTGTTATGATTAAAAATTATTAAAATTAAATTAAAAATAATTATTATAATATTTATTATTATTATTAATTATTATTATTGTTATTATTATTGTTATTATTATTAAAAATTGTTATGATTAAAAATTATTAAAATTAAATTAAAAATAATTATTATAATATTTATTATTATTATTAATTATTATTATTGTTATTATTATTGTTATTATTATTAAAAATTGTTATGATTAAAAATTATTAAAATTAAATTAAAAATAATTATTATAATATTTATTATTATTATTAATTATTATTATTGTTATTATTATTGTTATTATTATTAAAAATTGTTATGATTAAAAATTATTAAAATTAAATTAAAAATAATTATTATAATATTTATTATTATTATTATTAATTATTATTATTGTTATTATAATAATTAATAATAATAATAAATATTATAATAATTATTTTTAATTTAATTTTAATAATTTTTAATCATAACAATTTTTAATAATAATAACAATAATAATAACAACAATAATAATTAATAATAATAATAAATATTATAATAATTATTTTTAATTTAATTTTAATAATTTTTAATCATAACAATTTTTAATAATAATAACAATAATACTAATTAATAATAATTATTTATTTATGTAGTATTATTATTAATTATTAATTTATTATTTAATATAATTATTTATTAAAACCAAAAAACTTTTAACAATTAATTAAAATCAAAAAACGATTTAAATTTTTTTTTAAAACCCCTTTGGGAGGTCGCATCCCCAGCCAGCGACCTCCTACTAGGGGGAAAATTTTGGTCCCTTTAGTGTATCGCTCCCCCAGGGAGAGTTTTCCTTCTTGCCCTAAAAAGTAGGGCATTTTGGTAACAGTTTTAGAAAGTGGGGTATTTTGATTAAGTTTTTTCAAAACTAGGATATATGGGTAATATATCCCAAATAATTAAGAATTAATTTTTTTTTATCCCCTAATTTATTTTTGTGATGCAAATTCGTTTCTTATATTATTGTTGACACAAAAGTTTTTTAAGTTGAAAAATGTTATTTTGATTTTTTAATTTGTTTATTTTAACAAAAGTTAATCTCTTCTATTCAGAGTAGATCTCTTGTATTAAAATATTGTATTATGTCACTAGACTATTACAATACATCTAATAATTTATAAATATTGATAATATATAACTAATATTTTGGGATCAGCAAAATTTTGGGATCATGTGTGGTGGTCCAACCTACACGGTCTATAATCTGATTATTTTATATCTTTATTTATCCACAATATCTAATAATTAATGTTGCATATTTTATCATTGAATGGAGACAAATATAAATATTTTTTTTTATATGTTTAATGAATTCTAAGGTTTCCCATAACTCAAACATCATTCATTTGCCTTAAAAATTAAAATTATAAAAAACATGTGACATATTTTACGTCATCTTCTCTTCCCACACTTGCCACCAACTACCATGTCTTTCCCCTTCCCCCACTTTACAAACGCTAGCATTTCTTCCTCTCATTGTATCCATCCACACACCATCGTTTGATGTACAATAACCAACTATATTTGATCCCTCTGCTAGGATATTTGCTCGCATGTGAACCCCCAACACAACAAAAACAACATTTTTGCAGTAAAATGAATAGTCACAAAAAAGGGGTTGAATTTTAAACTTTTAAAATTTAGTTGCTACACTTTAATTGATGTTTTACTCGACATTTAATTTTGTAATAGAAATTTGATTAGTAAGCTTTTAATTGACTGGAACATTTTGGACCGTTTATATGAAATTAAGAGATTGTAAATAAAAACAATGATAGTGAAATGTGATTGTGTGTGCAAACAATGACTAGTTCAATCCTTACAACTGTAAGATTTTCATTATTTGTTTCAGAACCAGAACGTTTTTCTTCGCAACTTTTCTCTTGATCAAACCTTGATCAATTACAATTTTCACATTTCAACCAAGAAATGATTTTTACAACCACCATTTAACCCTGAAAGGATTTTCATAACCACTTTTCAACCTGAAAATGATTTTTACAATCACCTTCGAACTATAACAGATTTTTGCATACACACTCAATCCAACAACAAAAAATAGACTTGAGTCAATTGTAATGTGTATGATAAAATGTTTGGGATCTAATAATTCTCAACTTTTTGTTTGAGACTAACTGAAAGCAAAACTCAATAAGGATGATCCAAAGATACAGTGAAGACAGTTGGAGTTTGCTTAAAGAGTTTTTGGTTTATGCTTACTTGAACAAGTAAACATTGATTATGTATTTGGTTTATGTATTAAAGTTTTGCATTTGTCTTCTGATTGATCTTCCTTTTATAGATTAAAAGAAACTTGAAAACTCATATAAAGTTGAATATAGTCATTAGACATATTAGCCAAGTGTTAGATCTGATTTAAACATATTAAACACATATTTATATTTGTGTCAATAATGTTCTTGACCAACCCAAAACGTTATTGCTTTGAGTTCGAAGGAAAACATGAACAAGTGTGGGAGTGAACTATCAATTTTCAGTTGGCACTTTATTTGATCAGAAGCATGCATAACTTTCTACAGTAATAGTGTTAGTACATTGTACTTTTGTCCTTTGTTCACAACTCATCAATATGGAAATTGTTTTAACCATTCCCCCTTCAATTTGACTCACTCGAGTGGTCTTTATATCTCAGCAGTCCTATGTGCGAATTTGACATTCTTATCGTACAATTGGATTTCCCTAACTAATTTGTTTTGCCTTTGCCATTAATAAAGGACAACCAAAATGTTATTTTGAACATTCTCTAATCATTTTAACATTTCTTTTAAAGATTCTTCCAAAAAACTTGGACTTTTAATTGTCCATTAAGTATTGGGAAGCCTATGTACGAAATATCAAATAAGTTATTACATATTGTTCTTCCAAAAACATCATTTTTGTCATTTTCGCTTCAATATAATAACCAGAACATTATGTTGAATATTCTTTTATCACTCTTTTAATAAATAACCTAATAAATGACTCAATCTTGAAATGATTTCTTCATCAAAGTTGAATTTTTTTTTTTTTTTTGAATTGATAGAAATATTTATGAGTGCGATGAACTTGTTAATCATGACAATGTTTTTTTTTGAATATTCAATAATCATTCTCATGAATGATTCAACAAGTGTATTGAATCGTTGTAACTAATAATTAAAATCATAGTGTCGAGCATCGAACTTAAGGATTGTGTTATACTATTGAAATGTGTTTAATTACTAAAATTGAACAAAAAGTATTTGAATTGATTGAAATAATATTTAAAACTAACAAAAGCAATAATATTAAACTTTTATAATAAGAAAAATGTCAATGATGAGTTTCACTTCGAATCCATCATTGATTTCTAATTTGATGCTAGTTACTAAATTCCTTTATTGAATTATTACCGAATTCTCATTATTATACTTTCTCTAATGTCTTAGTGACATAACCTTTAATTTCAAAGTAACCCCTACTTCCTTAGTGAATTTAAGATTATAATTAAGCTTTACATTACCAGAATTTTCTTATTAAACTATTATTTTTGCAACTAACTCAATTGGTTTCATGACTTGCATCTATCCTTAAACTACAATATCATGAATTTCTCATCTCAAACATTCGTAAAGTCCATTTTCGTTTCAAAATACAAATCGCAGAATATTTTAAAGTTGATCAAGCAATAAAAAACATTAAACACGAAGATGAGAAAAATAATTCAATAACCTTATTCATATAACTAGAAATCAAATCAGACACATAAGAGTTTCATCTTGTTTCACTTATCCCTAACAAATAAGGTTTAGTTACTCATGACAAAGAAACAAAAGATAGAGATTAAAAAAGAATTACAAGAAAGATTCATGAATGATTCTATATAAAACTCCTCAAATGGTGTTAAAAAACAACAGTCTTTGAGTGTGATTCTACAATACGTCGTTTCTAACACCATTGGAAGAGTTTTATAATGAATCACCAGGATATTCTATTGTGCTTGAAGAAGAGGTGTATGTTTCTCAACCACCAGGATTTTTGATCAGGGAAATGACAACAAGGTGCTCAGATTAAGAAAGGCTCTATATGGCTTGAAGTAAGATCCAAGAGCTTGGAATAAAAAGGATTGACTTATTCCTTATCAACACTGACTTCATAATATGCACAATAGAATATGGAGTTTATGTGAAGCATTACACTTAGGATGGAAGACCAACAATGCTCCTGTTTTGTCTATATGTTGATGATCTGCTAGTGACTGACATCAATGAGAAAGAAATGGAGGAATTCAAGGTGGTCATGAAAAATGAGTTTGAGATGTTAGACTTGGGAAAATTGATTTATTTTATAGGGATGAAATTCACTGAAACAAAAGGAAGGACTAGTGATGCATCAAAAGAAATATGTTGGCGAAATCTTGAGAAGGTACAACATGACTTGTTGCAACCATTCACTTTAATTGAAGTTAGTGACAAGTTAGAAAAAGGAGTTGAAGAAGAGTTGACTGACACTACATTGTTCAAACAAGTTGTTGGATCCTTAAGGTACTTGTCCAACACTAGACCTGACCTATGCTATAGTGTTGGTGTCATTAACATGTTTATGGAAAATCCTAAGCACACTTACCGAATTGCAGTCAAGAGGATAATGAGATATGTTCAAGGGACACTATGGAATCCTGTTTGCTAGAAAATTGAAGCAAAGAGATGAAAATATGATTGGATATTCAGATTCTGATTGGTGTGGAGACAAAAGTGATAAAAGAAGCACATCATACTATTTCTTCAAATTCACGAAATCCTCAATTGCATGGGGTTCAAAGATGCAACCAGTTATAGCCCTACCATCCTATGAAACAAAATACATTGTTGGAAGCTATCCAACACGCCGAACTTTGTGGCTTGAGTATTTCATTAAGGAGTTGAAGATTGAGATATACAGGTCAATTCCATTAATGATTGACAACATCTCATCCATAAAATCTAGGAAAGAATCACATGTCTCATGGAATGATCAAGCATATAGAGACAAAGTTCCACTTCTTAAGAGATCAAGTTGGAAGGAACAAGCTTAAACTAATATATCGCCAAACTGAAGTGCAAACTGCTAATATCATGACCAAGACATTGAGAACAAACAAATTTAGAGAGCTAAGACAAATGTTAGATGTAGTATTACTTCGATACTTGAATTAATGGAAAATATTAGGCGACTTATAATTCACGTAATGTAATAATTGAATGTAATAACTAACTAACCAATTAGTTAGTTATTTATTACATTCAATTATTATATTACTTGAATTACAAGTTACCTAATATTCCATTTATTTATTTGTGTTGTTTTGGATTCTCCATCTTATAGACTTTATTTTTTTTTATTGTTTTGTATTTTGTGTTTTCTGATTTGATGATGATGTTGGGTGATGGTGGTAAACAATGGTGAATGATGAAGAAGAAATATGGGGGTTGAGATGGGTACTAATGATGTTGGGTGATGATGGTGGTGAACGATGGATGAAAAAGAAAAAGGATGATAATGTTACACATTAGGATTTGAGTTTTGTTTCTCATTTAGTTAATTTATATTAGTTAAACGTTGATTTTTGTAAATTTAGTTTAATTATTTAGAAATATAATTTATGTAATTAACTTAATTACAAAAATTATGATATGGATTTGATTAATGAGATGAAAAAAAAATTATTTAACTCATTTATAAAACCACAATGCAATCTCATTAATAAGAATGCTATATCATAAAAACTTACAGAAAAAAAATTCAAAAATTTCTAAGGCCAAAATTCTAAATTTAGAAATATAAGAACTAAAAGTTAAATTTAAGTAAAATAGAGGATAAAAAAATGTATTTAAGTCTATAAAATATTTAACTTTTAAATATGCGGTTTATACATATTAATCTCACATCAATGATATATATCATGAGACAATTTGCCGATTAAATTTTGTTTTTTTAGAGATGAGTTTGTGAGCAATTATAATTATGTAAAGAATAATTATGGATAATTAAATTTATAAAAGATTTAAATTTCATAGTAAAATTAATTCACATTGTAATGACATTGATATAGAATCAAAATAAAGAAGTCAAATAAATATTCAGTAACTATGTCACAATATTATCTCTAACAATAAAAAATTTAAATATGAACTATTTTAATTATATTTTATAATTTGAGAGCTGTAATTATGAATTTGTAAAATTAAAGAATTAATTTGATCACACTTATAATTTAGAAATCAATTTATTTATTTACTCCTAGATGCTAGTTAAAATAGATGTAAAATAATCTTACTATTAAAGTATATTTACTTATTTTAAAATTAATAAATAATAATAATAATAATAATAATAAAAAAATATAAATATATATGATACTAATAACAACAACAACAACCAGGGCTGACCCAACACGTTATGAAACCTAAAGCTAAATGATTAGATAAGGCCTTTTCAAAATTTAATAAATAAATTATTAATATTTTATTTAATAATTATATAATTTTTTTTAACAAAATTAATGACATTTTCAAATCTATTTTCTCTATATTTTTCAAATAATGAAATAAGACATTTCAACGGTTATACGGCAACATCAAGCACTCATGTAAATTTTTTCCATATTTTAGTTGAAGAAGAAAAGAATGTGTTAGTAACTCATGTTAACAATATATTCACTATTTATCTCATGATCTCTCCATTTATAACTAGTATTTCTCATATTAATGATGTACTCACCTTTTATCTCATGATTATTCAATTTATAATTAATATTTCTCTCATCTCTACTGTATTAATTAACCAATTTAGTTGTAATAATTTATAATAAAAACAAAATATTTTATTTAATTTATATTAAAATGTGATGCCTTTTTCATAGATAAAAAAAATATTTGAGGCTTTTTTTTAAGTAAAAAATTTTATTTTTTAGGGAGGTGTAAAACGGTTGCTTCGGTGGTTACCTTTGGACCGAAGCGAAGCAAGCGCTTTAGACCTCCAGATAAAAAAGATAACTTAAACAATTCTTGTTCAAATAAAGTTGTTTCCAACTAATTGTGATGATGTTCAATTGTTCACATCACAATTAGTTGACAAGTTACAACTGTCAAGGTTTTTGCTGCAATAAGTTGGAAATGAAATAGAGAAACATATATTATCTAAGATATTTTCCCTTTTTGTCCTCGTAGTTTCCTTTGATTGTACTTATCATTTTGAAAAGTGACAAATTGAAAAGATCTTTATTGGATATCTTCTTAAAATGCATTTTTTTCATTTAGATACATTTATTTTCACTAAGATAACAAATTGGCTTAGACTGAAATGAAGTATCATGTTGTTTTTTAAGATCAAGATCCAAGCATAGATTTTTTTTTTTTTTTTTTCTAAAGATTAGATGTTTCTGTACATTTTTTAGTGAGACTAATAATGGTTAGACTTATTGTTATAAATCTAGTTGGTTTTACTTATAGATAATTAGTTAGTGGAGTTGGTTGTGACTTCGTTGTGAGTCAGTTAACGGTTGTTAGAAAGTAATTATTAGTGAATCATTTACAACTATATAAATAGAGTACCATGAATTCATTGCATCCTGTTATTAAAACATGATATCACATTTTAAAATAGACAATAGACAAACTTATAAACAAAGTGATAATAAAATAGAAATGCAGGTTCCTGGTTCCCACAAGTAATTTGGTATGTTGTACTCTATTCTCTTGGCTAAGTTGGCTTTGTAGTATTTTTGTGCTATTGCATAATTGATTATGTCCGTAATTGTTATTGATCTCTCCGTCTCTCCCTCTCGGATCAATTTTCAATATCTATCTTTGAAGGTTTAGTTTTCGTTGCATATCTTGTTCTCTGGTAATTTTTTTTTCTCGATCTTTTCTTTATATTTTTTGTGTTTTTTTTTTAATTCTCTGATATTCACTCAATTTGTTATGAGTATATTGAATTGATAAACATTTGTAATTGGAACACAACTTTATTTGAACAAGAATTGTTTAAGTTATCTTTTTTATCTGGATTTGGTGATCTAATATTAGATAACTGCGAAATCAAAATTTATGTTTATTAAATTATACTGTTAAAATTGACTCTGTTAGATAGGATTGACTCACTGACAAATCATCCATCAATGGCATATCCTTCATATATTAACAATGGACGCCGACTCATTGACAATTGACTCACTGACAATTCGTTATAATCTTTTTTTAATCTTCAGTTATAGGTTATTGATTGAAATTTGGGTCTCCGTGTTAAGTTTTTAGTGAGAAGGAGGTGAATTCAAGTTGAGGTTTTTCTTTTTTGTTTGTTTGATTGTTTTTCCACTAATTAACTTGATTCTTCTATTACTATTATTATTGTTGATAGTTTTATTGAGTTAATTTAGTTTTTGGGGGGGTTTTTTTATTTGAAGTTGAAGGGGTGGTGTTATTTTAATATTGTAGATATTTTAGGATGCTATTAAAGAGGGATGACACTGTTGGCGGATCTTTTTGTTTAATGCCTTTAAAATATTTCGTTTAGAGAACATATTGTGTTACTTGAGTCTTATTTTCTCTGTTTTTATGTTGCCTTGTGCTGTCAATTATAGAGGTTTTTGTGCAAGCCAATATACTGCTTATTTATATATTTATTTATTTATTCTCTTTTAAAATTGTATATGCTTCTATATTAATAAAAACGGCATATAATAAACTTGTCGGATCATAAGATAAATAAATAAATACATAGATAGATAAATAAATAGATAAATAAATAAATACATAAATAAATCAATAAATAGATAGATATATAAATAAATAAGTAAATGAATAAATAAATAAATGAATAAATAAATAAATGATGAATAAATAGATAAATGAATACATAAATAAATGAATGAATAAATAAATAAATATATAAATAAATAAACAAATAAATAAATAAAGGAGGGAGATGAAAATATATTACGGAGAGAAGAAAATATATTACGGAGAGAAGATGAATGAGGAGAAAATGATGAAAGAAAATTGAAAAGTTACCTTGTTTGTTAAGTATGACACAAAAACCAAGGCACCTCTTTATATATCACGTTTTCTTATTATACATTACGAGACACTAACAGGTAATAATCACGTTTTTGATTAAATGATTAAATGATTTATTTATTTGTTTATTTATTTATATATTTATTTATTTATTTATTCATTTATTTATTTATTCATTTATTTATTCATTTACTTATTTATTTATTTATCTATCTATTTATTCATTTTTTTATTTATTTATTCATTTATTTATTTATTTATTCATTTTTTTATTTATTTATTCATTTACTTATTTATTTATTTATCTATCTATTTATTGATTTATTTATGTATTTATTTATTTATCTATTTATTTATTTATTTATCTATCTATGTATTTATTTATTTAGCTTATGATCCAACAAGTTTATTATATGCCGTTTTTATTAATATAGAAGCAATATAACTTTAAAAATTGTGCCTTCAATACCTTGAAAATAAAAAAAGTAGTATTTTTTTACCAAAAAAAAAAAACTATTTTCTTTTTTTATTCCTTAACAAATATCAGTACCATGACATAAAGTTATTGGTGGGTATAAGAAAATAAAAACTGCATCAAGTAAACCTATAATTGAATTCAAAATGATAAGCATGCTTCACTTTTAGATGCCCAAACTGAATTAGTTTTAGTCAGAACTAAATGATACATTTCAAGCAATATCTTAAACTGGCATTAAAGACCTCTAAAAATAATACCTGCTATGGTTTGCCAAACTCATCCAAAGCTTCCCTGAGCTCATTTTCAGCCTTCTCCCACATTACAAGATCTTTAAAGATTTTCTCTGGCCTCTACTCAAGTATTTAACAAAAGCAAGGGTAAATAAATAACTGAGCCATTAAATAGATTATAGCTATTGCTATTGGCAATATGTATGTCTGTATCATATACCAAAAGAGAAGAAAATAACTAGAGCAGAAGCATACTGTTGAAAGTTTCAAGTTTAGACAATGGTCAATATTCCCTAAACTATTCAATACTTCCAAGTGATGGACATTGAGAACAATAAAGAGTAAAAGCATACTGTTGAAAGTTTCACTTCATATGTGAAACCAAATATTTGATAGACATAATCCATGAAGTTCAAGGCTTTTATGACTTCATCTTTTATCTGTAAAATGAAGTGAAACAATAATTTCAGCTTCAGCTCAGAAGATATTTTAAAGATTTATATCACATAAATTTACGTTTAACACACCTGGGACTTCCTACAGAAAATATGTGCATCGTCCTGTCAAACACACAAAATAAAGGTCATAAATAATATAGAACTTCTAATATTATAGAAAATAGAAATTAAAGAAGGCGATAATCAAGTCACTAAAATCAGCGAAGCGAAGAGGAAGTTCTGTAAAGCAATAAAAATATTATGAGATAACATTTCAGGTGAAAATATCCATTGATATATCTTCAGATTATACACTCACTTACAAAATGGAAACTAAAGTATCTCTACCTCCCATATGTTAGGAACCCCATAATTGAATTGAAAAGAATGAACAATTATATTGAAATATTGAGAAAGGATAAAAGAGAATAGGAGAGAAATCTCTCCTCTGAGAGTTTTCTCTTCACAATAGAGTCAGTACTCTATTCACGAATGATTACAATATTCAATGATACCCCTCTCTATCATTGTATTCTCCTATAAATACAAATACTTCCCAGACTAAACAAACAACTAACTAACAAACTACATTCCTAACTAATTCTCCCTATTCAACTTGGGACATAGATGATCGAGTTCTATACGCCAAAATGAAATTATGTGGAAAGTTTTTAGTAATATCAAGAAACTTCTATACTGAAACTTTACCTCTTGATAGCCCCTATCCTTGTATTGATTTCAAATGAAGTCCATGAGTTAGTTGTAGATCCGAGCATCAAGTGGAAGAAAAAACCAACTTCCCGAGATGACATAAATAGGACAGACCAAGAGATAGACATTAAGAACGGCTTACTAAATTCTGCAATCAGACAAGAATGAACCCACCACTATACCTACACTCGTGATGAATAATAAGTTCAAAATTGTAAAATATTCCTAAAAAATTCTAGAAAGTGGCTGTCGAAGAGCATGACAGATTTCTCTGTTATCCTTAGTGTATAACCTAAAGCCCATATCAGTATTATTTTTAAACATGTAAAACAAAAATTTAATAACTAATAGATTCCTAGTTTAATCAAGTCATCACACCACTTGCTTAATTCACAATTTAATTAAGTCTCTAGACATAGGATTACCTAGTACACATTTCACTTGCATCTTTATACTATAATTCACACCAATTAATAAAGATAAATAGAAAAACCAGCAATATTGTAAGCAATAAATTCACAATATAACTAGTAGGAAACTTCTAACTCAATAATAGCACAAAAGCATCTTGACTGAGCCAACAATTCAAATACGACAGAAAATATAAATAATCAAATAGTATCAAAATTGTAGGATCCAACCTCAGGGGCCAGATAGCAGAGTCTTATGTCACCCATGTCAAAGAAAAAAGAGAAATCAGATGGGACATCATACGGAATGTAAGTGGGTTTGAAAGAGGCAAAGTCAACAAGGTAAAGCCATTTTGATGACGTAATTAGCACATTTTCACACTTGATATCGCCTACAAAAAATAATGCAAATATTTACATAAATAACATCAACGGAATGCCAATCAACCCATGATACGAGAAAATACCATCAGCAACTAATAGATCATTCTCCATTATATTATCTATTCTCTAACTGTGTATGTCTTTTAAAGCTTAGGTATCAATCAAATTAAGACTTACCATGACACACTCCTTTCTCATGGCTCTGTTTTACAGCTAAAAGCAACTGTGTAATAGTCCAAACTAAATAAAAAAAGTCAACAAAAATTCAAAACTTCCATATGCAAAAAAAATGAAGTAGTAAAGTGAATAAGACCTGAAAAGCCAATCATTTCTTCTAAACGAAACTAAGAAAATGTCGAGTACTTAATCGATCATGCAAATTATGGAAGAAAAGGTTCTATGAAGATTAGCTGCTTTATCTGTTTCTTGCCAAAACTGCAAAATCACATGCACAACTACATGAGCAATTTAAAGTAGATGGAAAAAACAATAAAATCTAAATAAAATAAAAATAGAGAGCAGATCATCATAGAACTTTTTCAGTAACCAAATATAGTAATCGTATATTCCCTCAAACTACATAGAACATCATGTCTTTCGAATTACCACGAGAATATAAACTACATAGAACCACATTTGCAAAAATAAACATGTATGTAATATATCTACTTTATAATTTTGCTTTTGGTAAAGTATAGGTACCTTGTAAAAAATATCATGTGAATCCAGCAAATCCCAAAAAAATCGCAAAAAGTGAGGCTTCTTATAAGCTCTATGTTCCAGAGAATTCACTTATGTCCAACTTACATATTTGTGCCAATAATTGGCATCCAATATTAAAATGCTCCACAACCTTAGCTTTCTAGCAGCCACAAGGTGCAATGTGCTATGGTGTTGCTACATCACACAATTAATAACCAGATCAAACAAATTTGAGCTTATCCAAAGTTATCCAATCATCTTGACATATTCAGTTCCACAATACTAGACTCTTGTCTCAGACATAAATAACCATAAAGGCAACAACTGAATGATCATCATAGAACCTTTTCAGTAACCAAATATAGTAATCGTATATTCCCTCAAACTACATAGAACATCATGTCTTTCGAATTACCACGAGAATATAAACTACATAGAACCACATTTGCAAAAATAAACATGTATGTAATATATCTACTACTACTTAAGTGCATACATAACACAGATTACTACTACTTAAGTGCATGAATGTTATAATACCTAGGTAAAAGGCTAACTACATACATAACACAGATTACTAGCTCTACCTTCAACAAGTCACAACTCACAATACAGGTTATGCAATGTAACAAATGCTAGAAATTAAATGCAAGTTCCAGATTCACCTTCGACGAGTCGCAACCTATAGTTTACGTTACTGATTCTTTATTTCTTTTGCAAGAAATCATGTTCATTGCATTGCTTCAACATGTTGTGAAACTGGTTTATATAACTAAGTAAAAAAAAAATGAATTTTTGTGACAATCAATTAAGTTCAATATATTAATTTTAAAAATAATTTTTTATTTTGCTATATCCTAAAATTTCTTAGTTTCATCACAGTTTCTCAAAATTTTCTTATATTTTTAGTTTATAAAAAAAATTACACTGAACACAAGATTGATCATCTAAAATTAATATTAAATAATAATAGTAGAAAATCAAAGTTATGTGTTATCATATTGTCTTACATTAGACATCTCTCCAATTGTCATTTGATCTATGTGATTATCATGTGACATGATAATTTTCCAAAATGATTTTGCATATTTATTTAAGTCTTATTGTTTGAATGAAAATCACTAGATAGTTTATATAGACTAAGTTCAGATTGCTTAGATGTATTTATTTAATTAAAAATATTATTAAAGAGAATATAAGTGATTTGAATTTCTAAATCATTGTTAAATTTAATTTCATAAATAACTATTGTCTGATTGTTTTGCACTAATTTAATTTACATTTTATATAATTAAGTAAAAAAAATACATTTTTGTGACAATCAATTAAGTTCTATGTATTAATTTAGAAAATAAATTTTTATATTTTACTTTATCTTACAATTTCTCTTAGTTTTTTTTATAGACCCTCACTTAAAAAAAAAATTAAAATAGTGAATGTCATTATTTCAAACCATAACATTCATGTTATGGCTTGTATTGTATCTTTCTTTTTATATTTAAGAAGACTTGTTTGTTTGAATGGCATACTGCTTCATCCATATACAATTTGCAGTCGATATGAATTTAGATTGTTTTATTTTTTGTTAGAAATTTTTTTTATTAAAAATGAAATAAAATAAAATTCATAAGATCGTCCCCACCTATTTCTTTTTTGAACAAAAATTTCAGCTCAAACTAACATAGCATTAACTACAAACTTTTAGTTCCAACTATTAGAGCATTAGCTACAATTCTTACGTACTTTGTATTTTTTAAATAAAATAAAAACAAAAACAAGTTATAATAATAATCTTCAATTAGTAAATAGAAAATAAAATATAATGTATTTCAATATTTCAAATTATAAGTTATCGAATGATCAATTCTCATGTAGAAAATAATTTAATTTATTTATGGACTGTAGTAAAACTGATCGAATTCACAAATATTAGAAAATAAAATATAATGTATTTCAATATTTTAAATTATAAGTTATCAAATGATCAATTCTCATGTAGAAAATAATTTAATTTATTTATAGACAGTAGTAAAACTGATCGAATTCACAAATATAAAATAAAATATTATTTCAATTCTTATTTCTTCAAAAAAAATATATATTATATCAATAAATTAAAGGATGCAACATGGTTTTCTATCCAATTTTGAATTTTTATTTATTAAACTACCCTATTTTCAAAACTATCTATCAAAATATCATTTTTTTTTTGTTTAGTTGCAAATTGCTTTTGCAAATGACGATTTATCTTATCCTGGTTATATTATTTTCTAAAATATATCTCTAAAAATTTATATTTTAAAATGTAATTAGACACATGCAATTATGTGTAAAAAAATTAAATGCATACGAATTAGTTATGTTAAGAATATTTTAAAAGTGTGTTTTATTTATTATGTTTTTCTATGATTATTCATAATCTATATCTTTATCTGCTAATAGGAATCTTCTAATGCATACAAAATAAATCATTCTTTTATATGAATCTTCTAACGGTATTAAATATTTTGTTGTTTACTCATACCATTCTTGTTTTATTTTTCACTTCTAACCTGTTAAATATTTTGTTGTTTACTCATACCATTCTTGTTTTATTTTTCACTCACAAGTTTAATAAAAAGTCATTTATTCTATGTGTTAATTTACTTTAAATTAACACATAGTTTATCTCTATCCTTTCATCAATATTTTAAATTATTGATATTCATTTATATGTTAATTTACTTTAAATTATCTCTATCCATTCATCAATATTTTAAATTATTATTCTATGTGTTTAAATTATAAATAACATATATACTAATAAATATTAGAGTGAAAAAAATAATATAACAAGTGCAATATACCATATTTTATCTCTTCTTTTTTCCGCTATGTTGTTCAACTTTATTAAAATTTGAGTTATTTTATAAATTTTTATTTTAAAAAAGAATAGAAAAGGTGATATCAAAAAATAATAAAATACTAGTCATAAACAAAATATTATTGAATACTATATATCAAAATCTATAAATATTTGATGATTGTTACCTAAGATTTATTAAAAAAAGTGCAGATGCTTTTTTTGGACCAGAATAAATCTCCTCCTATTATTATAAGTCAAATAAAATTAAATCACTTGAATAGAAATACTATTACAACAAAATTTAAACTTACCCCTTTCAAATGGTACATCTCATCCATCGACAAAAGTTGGGCCACAAAATTTAAACTTACCCTTTTCAAACCGTACATCTCATCGATCCACAAAATTGGGTAACCAAAGGTTCTATCATTACGTCATCCTGTGTTTTTCTTTGAATCCATTTGCTCTATGTAGAACATTTCTTTTGTAAAGTCTATTTGCAAGTGATTCTGAATTCTTACAAAGCTGACCCGAAAAAAGAATTGTTTTAATAGAAAACAAATTAAAATATCATTTATAAAAAATTGTTTTAAAAATAAAAAATAAAAAATTAATGTACTTGGCGTGGGTAACCAATAGGGCAGTATGTTCCGGGATTTAACTAATAGACCACCATTGTTTTGTATCCAAATCAAAGTGTCAGGAATAATAGGACAATACTGTTTTGTTGTACACGTGTTGAGTAGATAAGTGAATATGCTCTCTTTTTGCTATGTAGTGTAAAACCTCAATTACGCCAGATATATTCTTAAATGTATTTTTTCATTATGTATGGGTAAATTTTTTTTCAAGATAACAAATTGGCTTAAACTGAATTGAAGTATTGTGTTGTCTTTTAAGATGAAAGTCCAAGCATAGATTTTTCTTTTTCTTCTACAGATCGACTATCGTGTTTAGACTTATTTTTAGAAATCTAGTAGGTTTTATTTATAGTTAATTAGTTAGTGGCTGTAACTCCGTTGTGTTTAATAATATCTAATCAATTATTTAAGCAGAACATTGTTGTAGTATGATGTTTTAGACTTTAAGTTTTGTTTGTGTATTTGTGATGATGTTCAATTGTTGACATCACTATTAGTTGAGAACCTACAACTATCAAGGTATTTGTTTGGGTACATTTATTTTCAGTAAGATAACACATTGACTTAGACTGAATTAAAGTATCGTGTTGTCTTTTAAGATCAAAGTCCAAGCATAGATTTTTTTTTTTTTTTTTTTTTTTTTTCTCTTAAAGATTAGACTATCATGTTTCTGTACATTTTTTTAGTGAGGCTAATAATGAGTAGACTTATTGTTAGAAATCTAGTAGGTTTTAGTTATAGTTAATTAGTTAGTGTAGTTAGTTGTAACTCTGTTGTGTTTAATAATATCTTAGTTTTGAGGACATATTGTGTTGTACTTAATTCCAATTGTGTATCTTAGTAATATCTTAGTAGGTGGCTTTAATCAATTATTTACACTTTAGTAGAACATGTCTTTTTTGTTGTAATATGATGTTTTAGACTTTAAGTTTTGTTAGTGTATTTGTGATGATGTTCAATTGTTCACATCACAATTAGTTGACAAGTTACAACTGTCAAGGTTTTTGCTCCAAGAAGTTGGAAATGAAATCTAGAAGAGAAACATATATAATCTAAGAGATTTCCCCTTTTTGTCCTCATAGTTCTCTTTGATTTTAGTTATCATTTTGCAAAGTTACAAATTGAAAAGATCTTTATTGGATATCTTCTTAAAATGCATTTTTTCATTATGTTTGGGTACATTTATTTTCAGTAAGATAACAAATTGGATTAGACTGAAATGAAGTATCGTGTTGTCTTTTAAGATCAAGATCCAAACATAGATTTTTCTTTTTTTTTTCTAAAAATTAGCCTATCATGTTTCTGTACATTTTTTTAGTGAGTCTAATAATGGTTAGACTTATTATCTAGTTGGTTTTACTTATAGATAAACTAACTTCATTGTGAGTCAGTTAAAGTAATTATTAGTGAATCATTTACAACTATATAAATAGAGTACCATGAATTCATTGCATCCTGTTATTAAAACATGATATCACATTTTAAAATAGACAATAGGCAAACTTATAAACAGTATGTTGTACTCTATTCTCTTGGCTAAGTTGGCTTTGTAGTATTTTTGTGCTATTGCATAATTGATTATGTCCGTAATTGTTATTGATCTCTCCGTCTCTCCCTCTCGGATCAATCTTCAATATCTATCTTTGAAGGTTTAGTTTTCGTTGCATATCTTGTTCTCTGGTAAATCTTTTTTTTTTTTTTTTATCGATCTTTTCTTTATATTTTTTGTGGTTTTTTTTAATTCTCTGATATTCACTCAATTTGTTATGAGTATATTGAATTGATAAACATTTGTAATTGGAACACAACTTTATTTGAACAAGAATTGTTTAAGTTATCTTTTTTATCTGGATTTGGTGATCTAATATTAGATAACTGCGAAATCAAAATTTATGTTTATTAAATTATACTGTTAAAATTGACTCTGTTAGATAGGATTGACTCACTGACAAATCATCCATCAATGGCCTATCCTTCATATATTAACAATAGACGCTAACTCATTGACAATTGACTCACTGACAATTCGTTATAATCTTTTTTTAATCTTCAATTATAGGTTATTGATTGATATTTGGGTCTCCGTGTTAAGTTTTTAGTGAGAAGGAGCTGAATTCAAGTTGAGGTTTTTTTTTTTTTTTTTTTTGGTTTGTTTGATTGTTTTTCCACTAATTAACTTGATTCTTCTAATACTATTATTATTGTTGATAGTTTTATTGTGTTAATTTAGTTTTTGGGGGGTTTTTTGATTTGAAGTTGAAGGGGTGGTGTTATTTTAATATTTTAGATCTTTTAGGATGCTATTAAAGAGGGATGACACTGTTGGCGGATCTTTTTGTTTAATGCCATTAAAATATTTCGTTTAGAGAACATATTGTGTTACTTGAGTCTTATTTTCTCTGTTTTTATGTTGCCTTGTGCTGTCAATTATAGAGATTTTTGTGCAAGCCAATATACTGCTTATTTAATTGTGGGAGGCTTGAGGTTTTGTGCTGCTACATGTATCTGGCCACTCTTAAAGGGTCTAAAGGGAATGCAAGGGCAAAAGGGGTTGAGCTCATGAAAATTCATGCAAGCTAGTGTTGATTTGCTATAAAATGAATTATGCAACGACTAGCTCTTAAACCGGTGAGGCAATGTTATTGGTACAACACTAATCATTTTGTCAAAATTTGGGTGGGTTTTGTAACAAACTTTTGGTGATTAAGAAGCGTAGGGGGGCCATTTAATTTTTTGCTTTGATTGTGTAGCAAGTAGATTGGTTTGATAGGAATTGCTAATTTGGCTAGTTAGCCTTCTGAAATTATAATTCATTTATGCAGGCTACAGATTCTCAAATTTTAACCTCCTCCATCAACATACATACGTAGGTGGCTTTACTCAATTGTGTACACTTTAGTAGAACATTGTTTGTAATATGATGTTTTAGACTTTAATTTTTGTTTGTGTATGTGTGATGATGTTCAATTGTTCACATCACTATTAATTTTTATTTTATGCAGGATTCGGCTAGGACAACCTGCAACTCTCAAGGTTTTTGCTGCAAGGAGTTGGAAATGAAATCTAGAAGAGAAACAAGCATAGTATAAGTGATTTTTCCTTTTTGTCCTCACAGTTCCTTTAATTTTACATATCATTTTGCAAAGTGGTAAATTGAAAAGATCTTTATAGGATATTTTCTTAAAATGCATTTTGTTCATTATGTTTTTGTACATTTATTTTCACTAAGATAACAGATTGACTTAAACTGTATTGAAGTATCGTGTTGTCTTTTAAGATCAAAGTCTAAGGATAGTTTTTTCTTTCTCTTAAAGATTAGACTATCATGTTTCTGTACATTTTTTAGTGAGGCTAATAATGGTCAGATTTATTGTTAGAAATATAGTAGGTTTTAGTTATAGGTAATTAGTTAGAAGAGTTACTTAAAGGTGGTTAGAAAGTAATTATTAGTGAATCACTCATAACTACAAATAGAGTACGATGTATTCATTTGATTCTGTTATTAAAATTTGGTATCACATTTTAAAATAGACAATAGACAAACTTATAGGCCAAGTGATATTAAAATAGAAATGCAGGTTCCAGGTTCCAACAAGCAACTCATATGTGAATGGAAACTTTCAATGTTGATGTACACTGTCACTATGGGTTTGCTATTTAATTGATTTTAACCTTCAATTACTCAAAATGTTAATTTAGCCTATCGTATTTGTAGTTTGTTTTCCAAAAGTATAATGAAATTGAGAAGTTTTGCTGCTTGAAGCAGTTTTTGTTTGCTATTTGAGTTGAATTTCCGAAGTTTGCTGATATTTTTTTAATTTTGTTATTAGATCCTAGATCATAAACTAGTTGAGGAGTGTGTCTGCTACTTCGAAGTTAAAATTCATTTCATTGCTATTGGTAATGGACTTGTGTTTTGAATAATATTAGTATAGTTTATTTATATTAATCAATGTTAGGGATTAATGTATTGTTTTAATTGTACACTTTGAAGGCATTAGAAGGATTGTGTTAGGCATCTTAGAATCATGCAGATTGGAAAATTAATCTAATGTGGTACTCTATTCTTTTGGCTTTATATTATTTTGTGCTATTGTATAGTTATTTTGGATTTAGCACATTTTGTTTTCTGAAATTAAATTCTTTTCACATCGGTTTTCTAATATCAGCTTAAACCTACCACAAAGCTTTGTTTCCATCGTATTCTTTTCACATCTCCAGCAAACAACTTTCAGCCATTCTCTGTTCTCCTTTTTCTTTCTCTTTATTGAATCTTTCTTTTCTTATGCAATTTTTTTCTGTTTTTTTTTTGAACTATGTTTTTCTGTTGTTTTTCCAACTCTATTTTTCGTTTGCTTTTTTCTATCCTTTTTAGGATTTTCCCTTTCACTTTGCTAGTGTACAGAAAGAAAAATAGCTGTTGTGAACGATTTCCCTTCCCTCCGGGTAGCATAAATAAGGAAAGCTTGATGTTCAAGTTTCCCATATTTCCTTTCTTTCTGAATCAATCAAGTAATCATAATGCACCACACCCTTCCAATTCCAAAATCATAATTGATTCTGTCCGTCGTTCTTATCGATCTTTCCGTCTCTCCCTCCTGGGTCAATCTTCAATCTCTATCTTTGAAGGTATAGTTTTCTTTCCATGTCTCTGTTCTCTGACATTCACTCAATTTGATGAAAAGTTATGTTCTCTGACATTCACTCAATTTGTTTTGAGTATGTTGAATTGATTAACATTTGTAATTGGAATCAACTTTATTTGAACAAGAATTATTTGAGTTATCTTTTTTATCTTGATTTGGTGGCCTAATATTAGATAACTGCGAAATCTAAGTTTATGTTTATCAAAATATACTTTTAAAATTAGCTCTGTTAGATAGAATTGACTCACTAACAAATCATCTATCAATGACTTATACTTCATATATTAACAATGCAAGCTGGTTTTTCTTTAAGTTTCTTTTCAGAAATTTCATTATAATCTTTTTTTAATCTTCAATTACAGATTGTTTATTGAAATTTGGGTCTCTGTGTTTAGTTTTTAGTGAGAAGGAGCTGAATTCCAGGTGAGATTTTTCTTTTCTTTTTTTGTTTCTATGATTGTTTTTCCACTAATAAATTTGATTCTACTATTACTGTTTTTATTGTTGTTTGTTTTATTTTGTGTTAATTTCGTTTTTGGGAGGTTTTTTGATTTGAAGCTGAAGGGGTGGTATTATTTTAATATTTTGGATCTTTTAGGATGTCATTAAAGAGAAATGACACCGTTGGCGGATCTTTTTGTTTAATGGCATTGGCAGCTTGTGTTTAATATTTTAGTATAGTGGACTGGACATATTGTGTTACTTGAGTATTATTTTCTCTGTTTTATGTTGCCTAGCGCTGTCAATTATAGAGGTTTTTGTGCAAGCCAATATACTGCTTATTTAAGTTTGGGGAGCTTGAGGTTTTGTGCCGCTACATGTGTGTGGCCACTCTTAAGGGTCTAAAGGGAATGCAAGGGCCAAAGGGGTCGTGCTCATGAAAATTCATGCAAGCTAGTGTCTTTTGCTATAAAATGAATTATGCAAAGACTAGCTCTTAAGCCGGTGAGGCAATGTTATTGGTTCAACACTAATCATTTTGTCAAAATTTGGGTGGGTTTTGTAACAAACATTTGGCTATTAAGAAGCTTAGGGGGGCCAATTAATTTTTTGCGTCGATGGTGTAGTGAATAGATTGGTTTGAAAGGAATTGCTAATTTGGCTTGTTAGCCTTCTGAAATTATAATTCGTTTATGTAGGCTGCAGTTTCTCAATTTTGTACCTCCTGCATCAACATACATACGTAGGAGGCTTTACTCAATTGGGTAAACTTTAGTAGAACATTTTTTGTCATATGATGTTTTAGACTTTAGTTTTTGTTTGTGTATTTGTGATGAAGTTCAATTGTTCACATCACTATTAGTTTTTATTTTATGTAGGATTCAGCTCGAACAATCTGCAACTGTGAAGGTTTTTGCTGCAAGAAGTTGGAAATGAAATCTAGAAGAGAAACAACCATAATCTAAGAGATTATCCTTTTTGTGCTGAAAGTTCCCTTTGATTTTACTTATCATTTTGCAAAGTGGTAAATTGAAAATATCTTTATAGGATATCTTCTTTAGATGCATTTGTTCATTATATTTCTATACATTTATTTTCACTAAGATAACAGATTGGCTTAGACTAAATTGAAGTATCGTGTTGTCTTTTAAGATCAAAGTCTAAAGATAGTTTTTTCTTTTTCTTTTAAAGATTAGACTATCTTCTTTCTATACATTTTTTTAGTGAGGTAATGGTTAGACTTAATTTTAGAAATCTAGTTGGTTTTAAAATATGGTATCACATTTTAAAATACACAATAGACAAACTTATAGACAATGATATTAAAAGAGATATGCATGTTCCAGATTCCAACGAGCAATTTTGTATGTTGTACTCTACTCTCTTGGCTATGTTGGCTTTGTAGTATTTTTGTGCTATTGCATAATTGATTCTGTCCGTTGTTGTTATCGATCTCTCCGTCTCTCCCTCCCAGATCAGTCTTCAATCTCTCTCTTTGAAGGTTTAGTTTTCATTGCATATCTCTGTTCTCTAGTAAATATTTTTTATCTATCTTTTCTTTTATATTTTGAGTTTTTTTTAATTCGCTGAGTATGTTGAATTGATAAACATTTGTAATTGGAAACAACTTTATTTGAAAAAGAATTGTTTAAGTTATATTTTTTATCTTGATTTGGTGGCCTAATATTAGGTAACTGCGAAATCAAAGTTTATGTTTATAGAAATATACTTTTAACGGTGGCTATGTTAGACATAATTGACTCATTGCCAAATTATCCATCAATGACCGATCCTTCATATATTAACAACTCAGGCAGGTTTTTGTTTCTTTCGTTTAGTTTCTTTTCTGAAATTCATTATAATATTTTGTTATTCTTCAATTATAGTTTATTGATTGAAATTTTGGTCTTTGTGTTTAGTTCTTAGTGAGAAGGAACAAAATTCAAATTCAACTTTTTCTTTTTTTTTTCTCTGATTGATTTCCCCTAATAAATTTGATTCTTCTCACTAATAAATTTGATTGTATTTCCCCTAATAATTTTGATTCTTCTATTACTATTATTATTGTTGATTGTTTTATTTTGTGTTAATTTAGTTTTTGAGGGGTTTTTGATTTGAAGTTGAAGGGGTGGTGTTATTTTAATATTTTGGATCTTTTATGATGTCAATAAAGAGGGATGCCACTGTTGACGGATCTTTTTGTTTGATGGATCTTTTTGATTGAAGGGGTGGGGTTGTTTTAATGGCTTTGGCAGCTTGTGTTTAATAATATCTTACTTTAGAGGACATATTGTGTTGTACTTAAGTCCAATTGTGTATCTTAGTAATATCTTAGTAGGTGGCTTTACTCAATTATTTACACTTTAGCAGAACATTTTTTTTTGTAATATGATATTTTAGACTTTAAGTTTTGTTTGTGTATTTGTGATGATGTTCAATTGTTCACATCACTATTAGTTGACAACCTAAAACTGTCAAGCTTTTTGCTGCAAAAAGTTGGAAATGAAATCTAGAAGAGAAACATGTATAATGTAAGAGATTTTCCCTTTTTGTCTTCATATTTCCCTTTGATTTTACTTATCATTTTGCAAAGTGGTAAATTGAAAAGATCTTTATAGGATATCTTCTTAAAATGCATTTGTTCATTATGTTTGGGTACATTTTTTTTCACTAAGACAACAAATTGGGTTAGACTGAATTGAAGTATCGTGTTGTCTTTTAAGATCAAAGCCTAGTTTTTGCTTTTTCTTGTAAAGATTAGACTATCATGTTTCTGTATATTTTTTTAGTGAGGCTAATAATGGTTAGACTTATTGTTAGAAATCTAGTAGATTTTAGTTATAAGAAATTAGTTAAAATAGTTAGTTGTAACTCTTTTATATTAAGGGTTATTTGAAAATAATTATTAGTGAGTAATTCATAACTATAAATAGAATACCGTGATTTCATTTGATCCTGTTATTAAAATATGGTATCACATTCAAAAATAGACAATAGACAAACTTATAAACAAAGTGATATTAAAATACAAATCCAAGTTCCAGGTTCCAACAAGCAATGTTATGTTGTACTCTATTCTCTTGGCTAAGTTGGGTTCGTAGTATTTTTGTGCTAATGCATAATTGATTTTGCCAGTCGTTGTTATCGATCTCTCTGTCTCTTCATCCCAGGTCATTCTTCAATCTCTCTCTTTATAGGTTAAGTTTTCGTTGCATATCTATGTTCTCTGGTAAATCTTTTTTATCATCTTTTCTTTATATCTTTTGTATTTTTTTTTAATTTACTCAATTTGTTGAGTAAGTTGAATTGATAAACATTTGAAATTGGAAACAACTTTAGTTGCACAAGAATTGTTTAAGTTATATTTTTTATCTTGATTTGGCGGCCAAATATTAGGTAACTGCGAAATCAAAGTTTATGTTTATTGAAATATACTTTTTACATTGGCTCTGTTAGATAGAATTGACTCACTGCCAAATTATCCATCAATGACCTATCCTTCATATATTAACAACGCAAGCAGGTTTTTGTTTCTTTCTTTTAGTTTCTTTTCTGAAATTCATTATAATATTTTTTTAATATTCAATTATAGTTTATTGATTGAAATTTTGGTATCTGTGTTTAGTTCTTAGTGAGAAGGAACTGAATTTATGTTCAATTTTTTTTTTCTCGGATTGTTTTTCCCCTGATAAATTTGATTCTTCTATTACTATTATTATTGTTGATTGTTTTATTTTGTGTTGATTTAGTTTTTGAAGGGTTTTTGATTTGATGTTTAAGGAGTGGTGTTATTTTAATATTTTGGATCTTTTATGATGTCAATAAAGAGGGATGCCACTGTTGACGGATCTTTTTGTTTAATGGATCTTTTTGATTGAAGGGGCGATGCTGTTTTAATGGCTTTGGCAACTTGTGTTTAATAATATCGTAGTTTAGAGGATATATTGTGTTGTACTCAAGTCCAATTATGTATCTTAGTAATATTTTAGTAGGTGGCTTTAATCAATTATTTACACTTTAGTAGAACATTTTGTTGTTGTAATATGATGTTTTAGAATTAAAGTTTTGTTTCTGTATTTGTGATGATGTTCAGTTGTTCACATCACTATTAGTTGACAACCTACAACTGTCAAGGTTTTTGCTGCAAGAAGTTGGAAATGAAATAGAAAAACATATATAATCTAAGAGATTTTCCTTTTTGTCCTCATAGTTCCCTTTGATTTTACTTATCATTTTGCGGTAAATTGAAAAGATGTTTATAAGATATCTTATTAAAATGATAACAAATTGGCTTAGACTGAATTGAAGCACGTGTTGTCTTTTAAGATTAAAGTCCAAGCATAGATTTTTCTTTTTCTTCTAAAGATTAGACTATCATGTTTCTGTACATTTTTTTTAGTAAGGCTAATAATGGTTAGACTTATTGTTGGAAATCTAGTAGCTTTTAGTTATAGTTAGTTAGTGGAGTTAGTTGTAACTCCGTTGTGTTTTATAATATCATAGTTTAGAGGACATATTGTGTTGTACTTAAGTCCAATTGTGTATCTTAGTAATATCTTAGTTAGTAGGTGGCTTTAATGAATTATTTACACTTATATGTAGAACATTTTTTTGGTTGTAATACGATGTTTTAGACTTTCAGTTTTCTTTTTGTATTTGTGATGATGTTCAATTGTTCACATCACTATTAGTTGACAACCTACTACTGTCACGGTTTTTGCTGCATAAAATTGGAAATGAAGCAAAAAGAGAAACATATATAATCTAAGAGATTTTTACTTTTTTGTCCTAGTTCCCTTTGATTTTACTTATCATTTTGCCATGGTAAATTGAAAAAGGATATATTCTTAAAATGCATTTTTTCATTATGTTTGGGTACATTTTTTTTCACTAAGATAACAAATTGGCTTAGACTGAAGTATCGTGTTGTCTTTTAAGATCAAAGTCCAAACATAGATTTTTCTTTTTCTTCTAAAGATTAGACTATCGTGTTCCTGTACATTTTTTTAGTGAGGCTAAACTATCGTGTTCCTGTACATTTTTTTAGTGAGACTAATAATTGTTACACTTATTGTTAGAAATCAGGTTTTACTTAGTTAGTGGAGTTAGTTGTAACTCCGTTGTGTTTAATAATATCTTAGTTTAGAGGACGTATTGTGTTGTACTTAAAGTCCAATTGTGTATCTTATTAATATCTTAGTAGGTGGCTTTAATCAATTATTTACACTTTATAGTAGAATTTTTTGTTGTTGTTGTAATATGATATTTTAGACTTTAAGTTTTGTTTGTGTATTTGTGATGATGTTCAATTGTTCACATCACTATTAGTTGACAACCTACATCTGTCAAGGTTTTTGCTGCAAGAAGTTGAAAATGATATCTAGAAGAGAAACATATATAATCTAATAGATTTTCCCTTTTTGTCCTCATAGTTCCCTTTGATTTTACTTATCATTTTGCCAAGTGGTAAATTGAAAAGATCTTTATAGAATATCTTCTTCAAATGCATTTTTTCATTATGTTTGGGTACATTTATTTTCACTAAGATAACAAATTATTTTCACTAAGATAACAAATTGGCTTACACTGAATTGAAGTATCGTGTTGTCTTTTACGATCAAAGTCGAAGCATAGATTTTTCTTTTTCTTTTAAAGATTAGATTATCATGTTTCTGTACATTTTTTTAGTGAGTCTAATAATGGTTAGACTTATTGGTAGAAATCTTGTAGATTTTAGTTATAGTTAATTAGTTAGTGGAGTTAGTTCTATGTCCGCTGTGTTTAATAATATCTTAGTTTAGAGGACAAATTGTGTTGTACTTAAAGTCCAATTGTGTATCTTAGTAATATCTTAGTAGGTGGCTTTAATCAATTATTTACACTTTAGTAGAACATTTTTTTTTTTGTTGCAATATGATGTTTTAGACTTTAAGTTTTGTTTGTGTATTTGTGACGATGTTCAATTGTTCACATCACTATTAGTTGACAACCTACAACTGTCAAGGTTTTTGCTGCAAGAAGTTGGAAATGAAGTATCATGTTGTCTTTTAAGATCAAGATCCAAGCATAGATTTTTTTTTTTTTTTTCTAAAGATTAGCTATCATGTTTCTCTACATTTTTTAGTGAGGCTAATAATTGTTAGACTTATTGTTATAAATCTAGTTGGTTTTACTTATAGATAATTAGTTAGTGGAGTTAGTTGTGACTCCGTTGTGAGTAAGTTAACGTTGTTAGAAAGTAATTATTAGTGAATCATTTACAATTATAAATAGAGTACCATGAATTCCTTGCATCCTGTTATTAAAACATGATATCACATTTTAAAATAGACAATAGACAAACTTATAAACAAAGTGATATTAAAATAGAAATGCAGGTTCCTGGTTCCCACAAGTAATTTTGTATGTTGTACTCTATTCTCTTGGCTAAGTTGGCTTTGTAGTATTTTTGTGCTATTGCATAATTGATTATGTTTGTTATTGATCTCTCCGTCTCTCCCTCTCGGATCAATCTTCAATATCTATCTTTGAAGGTTTAGTTTTCGTTGCATATCTTTGTTCTCGGGTAAATCTTTTTTTTTTTTATCGATCTTTTCTTTATATTTTTTGTGTTTTTTTTTAATTCTCTGATATTCACTTAATTTGTTATGAGTATATTAAATTGATAAACATTTGTAATTGGAAACAACTTTATTTGAACAAGAATTGTTTAAGTTATCTTTTTTATCTGGATTTGGTGATCTAATATTAGATAACTGCGAAATCAAAATTTATGTTTATTAAATTATACTGTTAAAATTGACTTTGTTAAATAGGATTGGCTCACTGACAAATCATCCATCAATGGCCTATCCTTCGTATATTAACAATTTCTTTTTTGTTTGCTATTTGAGTTGAATTTCCTAAGTATAATGAAATTGAGGAGTGTGTCTGCTACTTCGAAGTTAAAATTCATTTCATTGCTATTGGTAATGGACTAATATTAGTATAGTTTATTTATATTAATCAATGTTAGGTATGAATGTATTGTTTTAATTGTACACTTTGAAGACATTAGAAGGATTGTGTTAGGCATCTTAGAATCATGCATATTGGAAAATTAATCTAATGTGGTACTCTATTCTCTTGGCTTTACATTATTTTGTGCTATTGTATAGTTATTTTGGATTTAGCACATTTTGTTTTCTGAAATTAAATTCTTTTTACATCGGTTTTCTAATATCAGCTTAAGCCTACCACAAAGCTTTGCTTCCATCGTATTCTTTTCACATCTCCAGCAAACAACTTTCAGCCATTCTCTGTTCTCCTTTTTCTTTCTCTTTATTAAATCTTTCTTTTCTTTTGCAATTTTTTTCTGTTTTTTTTTTTAACTATGTTTTTCTGTTGTTTTTCCAACTCTGTTTTTGGTTTGCTTTTTTCTATCCTTTTTAGGATTTTTCCTTTCACTTTGCTAGTGTACAGAAAGAAAAATAGCCGTTGTGAACGATTTCCCTTCCCTCCAGGCAGCATAAATAAGGAAAGCTTGATGTTCAAGTTTCCCATATTTCCTTTCTTTCTGAATCAATCAAGTAATCATAATGCACCACACCCTTCCAATTCCAAAATCATAATTGTTTTTTAGGGAGGTCTAAAGTGCTTGCTTCGGTGGCCTTACTTTGCTTCGGTGAACAATTTCAATTTGTTTTGAGTATGTTGAATTGATTAACATTTGTAATTGGAAGCAACTTTATTTGAACAAGAATTGTTTGAGTTATTTTTTTTATCTTGATTTGGTGGCCTAATATTAGATAATTGCGAAATCTAAGTTTATGTTTATCAAAATATACTTTTAAAATTGGCTCTGTTAGATAGAATTGACTCACTGACAAATCATCCATCAATGGCTTATACTTCATATATTAACAATGCAAGCTGGTTTTTCTTTAAGTTTCTTTTCAGAAATTTCATTATAATCTTTTTTTAATCTTCAATTATAGATTTGATTGAAATTTGGGTCTCTGTGTTTAGTTTTTAGTGAGAAGGAGCTGAATTCCAGGTGAGATTTTTCTTTTCTTTTTTTTTTTTGTTTCTATGATTGTTTTTCCACTAATAAATTTGATTCTTCTATTACTATTTTTATTGTTGTTTGTTTTATTTTGTGTTAATTTAATTTTTGGGGGGTTTTTTGATTTGAAGCTGAAAGGGTGGTGTTATTTTAATATTTTGGATCTTTTAGGATGTCATTAAAGAGGGATGACACCGTTGGCAGATCTTTTTGTTTAATGGCTTTGGCAGCTTGTGTTTAATATTTTAGTTTAGTGGACTGGACATATTGCGTTACTTGAGTCTTATTTTCTCTGTTTTATGTTGCCTAGTGCTGTCAATTATAGAGGTTTTTGTGCAAGCCAATATACTGCTTATTTAAGTTTGGGGCGCTTGAGGTTTTGTGCTGCTACATGGCGTTTGAGTTTTCTTTTTTATCTTGATTTGGTGGCCTAATATTAGATAACTGCGAAATTAAAATTTATAATTATTAAATTTTACTGTTAAAATTGGCTCTGTTAGATAGGATTGACTCGCTGGCAAATCATCCATCAATGGCCTATCCTTCATATATTAACAATGCAAGCTGAGTTTTCTTTCTTTCTTTTAGTTTCTTTTCAGAAATTCATTATAATCTTTTTTTAATCTTCAATTATAGATTATTGATTGAAATTTGGGTCTCTCTGTTAAGTTGTTAGTGAGAAGGAGCTGAATTCAAGTTGAGATTTTTCTTTTCTTTTTTTGATTCTCTTATTGTTTTTCCACTAACCAATTTGATTCTTCTATTATTATTATTATTGTTGATTGTTTTATTTTGTGTTAATTTAGTTTTTGGGGGGTTTTTTGATTTGAAGTTGAAGGAGTGGTGTTATTTAAATATTTTGGATCTTTTAGGATGCAATTCAAGAGGGATGACACTGTTGGTGGATCTTTTGTTTAATGGCTTTGGCAGCTTGTGTTTAATATTTTAGTTTAGAGGTCATATTGTGTTACTTGAGTCTTATTTTCTCTGTTTTTATGTTGCCTAGTGCTGTCAATTATAGAGGTTTTTGTGCAAGCCAATATACTGCCTATTTAAGTTTGGGAGGCTTGAGGTTTTGTGATGCTATATGTGTGTGGCCACTCTTAAAGGGTCTAAAGGGAATGTAAGGGCCAAAGGGGTCGAGCTCATGAAAATTCATGCAAGCTAGTTTTGATTTGCTATAAAATGAATTATGCAACGACTAGCTCTTATACCGGTGAGACAATGTTATTGGTACAACACTAATTATTTTGGCAAAATTTGGGTGGGTTTTGTAACAAACTTTTGACTATTAAGAAGCTTAGGGGGGCCACTTAATTTTTTGCTTTGATGCTGTAGCAAATAGAATGGTTTGAAAGGAATTGCTAATTTGGCCAGTTAGCCTGCTGAAATTATAATTCATTTATTCAGGCTGCAGATTCTCAAATTTGTACCTCCTCCATCAACAAACATACGTAGGTGGCTTTACTCAATTGTGTACACTTAGTAGAACATTTTTTGTAATATGATGTTTTAGACTTTAAATTTTGTTTGCGTATATGTGATGCAAACCACTCTTAAAGGGTCTAAAGGGAATGTAAGGGCCAAAGGGGTCGATCTCATGAAAATTCATGCAATCTAGTGTTTGATTTGCTATAAAATGAATTATGCAACAACTAGCTCTTAAACCGGTGAGGCAATGTTATTGGTACAACACTAATTATTTTGTCAAAATTTGGGCGGGTTTTGTAACAAACTTTTGGCTATTAAGAAGCTTAGGGGGGCCACTTTATTTTTTGCTTTGATGCTGTAGCAAATTGATTGGTTTGAAAGGAATTGCTAATTTGGCCAGTTGGCCTGGTGAAATTATAATTCATTTATGCAGGCGGAAAATTCTCAAATTTGTACCTCCTCCATCAACAAACATACGTAAGTGGCTTTACTCAATTGTGTACATTTAGTAGAACATTTTTTGTAATATGATGTTTTTTAGACTTTAAATTTTGTTTGCGTATATGTGATGATGTTCAATTGTTCACATCACTATTAGTTTTTATTTTATGTAGGATTCGGTTATGACAACCTGCAACTCTCAAAGTTTTTGCTCAAGAAGTTGGAAATGAAATCTATCAGTCTAAACATACCACAAAGCTTTGTGTCCATCATATTCTTTTCACATCTCCAGCAAGCAACTTTCAACCTTTCTCAGTTCTCCTTTTTCTTTCTCTTTATTGAATGGATATCTTCTTTAAATGCATTTGTTCATTGTATTTCTGTACATTTATTTTCACTAAGATAATAGATTGGCTTAGACTAAATTGAAGTATCGTGTTGTAAGATCAAAGTCTAAGGATAGTTTTTTCTTTTTCTTCTAAAGATTAGACTATATTCTTTCTATAAATTTTTTTTGTGAGGCTAATGGTTAGACTTAGTTTTAGAAATCTAGTTGGTTTTAGTTATTGGTAATTAGTTAGAAGAGTTAGTTATAACTCCTCTATTAAAGGGTTGTTAGAAAATAATTATTAGTGAATCATTCATAACTATAAATAGAGTACCATGAATTCATTTGATCCTATTATTAAAATATGGTATCACATTTTAAAATAGACAATAGACAAACTTATAGACAGTGATATTAAAATAGATATGCATGTTCCAGATTCCAACAAGCAATTTTGTATGCTGTACTCTACTCTCTTGGCTATGTTGGCTTTGTAGTAAGTTGAATTGATAAACATTTGTAATTGGAAATAACTTTATTTGAACTAGAATTGTTTAAGTTATATTTTTTATCTTGATTTAGTGGCCTAACATTAGGTAATTGCGAAATGAAAGTGTATGTTTATAGAAATATACTTTTAACATTGGCTCTGTTAGACAGAATTGACTCATTGCCAAATTATCCATCGATGACCGATCCTTCATATATTAACAACTCAAGCAGGTTTTTGTTTCTTTCTTTTAGTTTCTTTTCTGAAATTCATTATAATATTTTGTTATTCTTCAATTATAGTTTATTGATTGAAATTTTGGTCTTTGTGTTTAGTTCTTAGTGAGAAGGAACAAAATTCAAGTTCAAATTTTTCTTTTTTTTTTCTCTGATTGTATGTCCCTTAATAAATTTGATTCTTCTATTACTATTATTATTGTTGATTGTTTTATTTTGTGTTAATTTAGTTTTTGAGGGGTTTTTGATTTGAAGTTGAAGGGGTGGTGTTATTTTAATATTTTGGATCTTTTATGATGTCAACAAAGAGGGATGTCACTGTTTACGAATCTTTTTGTTTAATGGATCTTTTTGATTGAAGGGGTGGTGTTATTTAAATGGCTTTGGCAGCTTGTGGTTAATAATATCTTAGTTTAGAGGACATATTTTGTACTTAAGTCCGATTGTGTATCTTAGTAATATCTTAGTAGGTGGCTTTACTCAATTGTTTATACTTTAGTAGATTATTTTTTGAAATATAATGTTTTAGACTTTAATTTTGTTTGTGTATTTGTGATGATGTTCAATTGTTCACATCATTATTAGTTGACAACCTACAACTGTCAAGGTTTTTGCTGCAAGAAGTTGGAAATGAAATCTACAAGAGAAACCTATATATTCTAAGAGATTTTTCCTTTTTGTTCTCAAAGTTCCCTTTGATTTTACTTATCATTTTGCAAAGTGGTAAATTGAAAAGATCTTTATAGGATATCTTCTTAAAATGGATTTCTTCATTATGTTTGAGTACATTTATTTTCGATAAAAAATTGGCTTAGACTAAATTGAAGTATCGTGTTCTCTTTTAAGATCAAAGTCTAAGCATAGATTTTTTCGTTTTCTTCTAAAGATTAAACTATCGTGTTTCTGTATATTTTGTTAGTGAGGCTAATAATGGTTAGACTTATTGTTAGAAATCTAGTAGGTTTTAGTTACAAGAAATTAGTTAGAATAGTTAGTTGTAACTCCTTTGTATTAAGGGTTGTTTGAAAATAATTATTAGTGAGTAATTCATAACTATAAATAGAATACCATGAATTCATTTGATCTTGTTATTAAAATATGGTATCACATTTTAAAATAAACAATAGACAAACTTATAAACAAAGTGATATTAAAATACAAATGCAGGTTCCAGGTTCCAACAAGCAAATTGGTATGTTTTACTCTATTCTCTTGGCTAAGTTGGCTTCGTAGTATTTTTGTGTTGATGCATAATTGATTCTGTCAGTCGTTGTTATCGATCTCGCATACTCTTCCTCCCAGGTCATTCTTCAATCTCTCTCTTTGAAGGTTAAGTTTTCATTGCATATCTCTGTTCTCTGGTAAATCTTTTTATCAATCTTTTCTTTATATTTTTTGTGTTTTTTTATTTATTTACTCAATTTGTATTGAGTAAGTTGAATTGATAAACATTTGTAATTGGAAACAACTTTATTTGAACAAGAATTGTTTAAGTTATATTTTTTATCTTGATTTGGTGGCCTAATATTAGGTAATTGCGAACTCAAAGTTTATGTTTATTGAAATATACTTTTAACATTGACTCCGTTAGATAGAATTGACTCACTGCCAAATTATCCATCAATGACCTATCCTTCATATATTAACAACGCAAGCAGGTTTTTGTTTCTTTCTTTTAGTTTCTTTTCTAAAATTCATTATAATAATTTTTTTAATCTTCAATTATAGTTTATTGATTGAAATTTTGGTCTTTGTGTTTAGTTCTTAGTGAGAAGGAACTGTATTCATGCTCAAATTTTTCCTTTTTTTTTTCTCAGATTGTTTTTCCCCTAATAAATTTGATTCTTGTATTACTATTATTATAGTTGATTGTTTTATTTTGTGTTAATTTAGTTTTTGAGGGGTTTTTGATTTGAAGTTGAAGGGGTGGTGTTATTTTAATATTTTGGATCTTTTATGATGTCAATAAAGAGGGATGCCACTGTTGACGGATCTATTTGTTTAATGGATCATTTTGATTGAAGGGGCGATGTTGTTTTAGTGGTTTTGGCATCTTGTGTTTAATAATATCTTAGTTTAGAGAACATCTTGTGTTGTACTTAAGTCTAATTGTGTATCTTAGTAATATCTTAGTAGGTGACTTTAATCAATTATTTACACTTTAGTAGAACATTTTTTTTTGTTTGTAATATGATGTTTTAAACTTTAAGTTTTGTTTCTCTACAATTAATCACATCACTATTAATTGACAACCTACAACTGTCAAGGTTTTTGCTGCAAGAAGTTGGAAAATAAATCTAAAAGAGAAACATATATAATCCAAGAGATTTTTCATTTTTGTCCTTGTAGTACCCTTTGATTTTACTTATCATTTTGCAAAGTGGTAAATTGGAAAGATCTTTATAGGATATCTTCTTAAAATGCATTTGTTCTATGTTGGGTACATTTATTTTCACTAAGATAACAAATTGGCTTAGACTGAAATGAAGTATCGTGTTGGAAAATAATTATTAGTGAGTAATTCATAACTATAAATAGAATACCATGAATTCATTTGATCCTCTCATTAAAATATGGTATCACATTTTAAATTAAACAATAAACAAACTTATAAACAATGTGATTTTAAAATACAAATGCAGGTTCCAGATTCAAATAAGCAATTTGGTAAGTTGTATTCTATTATCTTGGCTAGGTTGGCTTCGTAGTATTTTTGTGCTAATGCATAATTGATTCTGCCAGTAGTTGTTATCGATCTCTCCGTCTCTTCCTCCTAGGTCATTCTTCAATCTCTCTCTTTGAAGGTTAAGTTTTCATTGCATATCTTTGTTCTCTGGTAAATCTTTTTTTATCAATCTTTTCTTTATATTTTTTGTGTTTTTTTTTAATTTACTCAATTTGTTTTGAGTAAGTTGAATTGATAAACATTTGTAATTGGAAATAACTTTATTTGAACTAGAATTGTTTAAGTTATATTTTTTATCTTGATTTGGTGGCCTAATATTAAGTAACTGCGAAATCAAAGTTTATGTTTATTGAAATATACTTTTAACATTGGCTATGTTAGACATAATTGACTCACTGCCAAATTATCCATCAATGGACCTATCCTTCATATATTAAGAACGCAAGCAGGTTTTGGTTTCTTTCTTTTAGTTTCTTTTCTGAAATTCATTATAATATTTTTTTAATCTTCAATTATAATTTATTGATTGAAATTTTGGTCTTTGTGTTTAGTTCTTAGTGAGAAGGAACTGAAGGTTCAAAATTTTCTTTTTTTTTTCTATGATTGTTTTTCCACTAATAAATTTGATTCTTCTATTAGTTTTATTATTGTTGATTGTTTTATTTTGTGTTAATTTAGTTTTTGAGGGGTTTTTGATTTGAAGTTGAAGGGGCGGTGTTATTTTAATATTTTGGATCTTTTATGATGTCAATAAAGAGGGATGCCACTGTTGACGGATCTTTTTGTTTAATGAATATTTTTGATTGAAGGGGCGATGTTGTGTTAATGGCTTTGGCGGCTTGTGTTTAATAATATCTTAGTTTAGAGGACATATTTTGTTGTACTTAAGTCCAATTGTGTATCTTAGTAATGTCTTAGTAGGTGGCTTTACTCAATTATTTACACTTTAGTAGAACATTTTTTTTTTTTTTGTAATATGATGTTTTAGACTTTAAGTTTTGTTTGTTTATTTGTGATGATGTTCAATTGTTCACATCACTATTAGTTGACAACCTACAACTGTCAAGGTTTTTGCTGCAAGAAGTTTGAAATGAAATCTAGAAGAGAAACATATATATAATCTAAGAGATTTTTCCCTTTTTGTCCTCATAGTACCCTTTGATTTTACTTATCATTTTGCAAAGTGGTAATTTGAAAAGATCTTTATAGGATATCTTCTTAAAATGCATTTGTTCATTATGTTTGGGTACATTTATTTTCACTAAGATAACAAATTGGCTTAGACTGAATTGAACTATCGTGTTGTCTTTTAAGATCAAAGTGCAAACATTGATTTTTCTTTTTCTTCTAAAGATTAGACCATCGTATTTCTGTATAATTTTTTGTGAGGTAAAACCTATATAATATGTTGTGCATTACAAAATGAAACGTAAGACATTAAAATTAGTATGTTTTGGTTCTGTTAAAAAGGTAAAACCAAATAGAACAAAACATAATATTATATTCCATTATGTGTGAGTGCTATACTCTACTCAATCTCTGGCCGGTGCGTATGGAAAAACATATATTGAGAGAGGCTAATCCTTTAAATGAATCTCAGTTAGTTCGAGGGACTAGTCTCCACAGTTGGGCGCTGACATTATAGAAAGACACTCTTTTTCTAAGACACATGGTTCTTGTTTAAGCTTCCACCAAGCACTAAGTATATACTTGTTGGTAATTTGTAACTACAGGTACAGAGTATTTGGAGATCCACCATCCCAAAGATCTGCAGAAGACATTGCCTTCTCAGTTGCTCGCTTCTTCTCTAAGAATGGATCTTTAGTTAACTACTATATGGTAAATAGCACTAATATCATCCAAATTTTCTTTAGATGAAACTGATCATGATCATAGTGTTTTTCTCACTCAACTCAATTTGAAACTCTTGTAGTATCATGGTGGAACAAATTTTGGTAGAACAAGTTCTGCCTTTACAACAACCCGTTATTACGACGAAGCTCCTCTTGATGAGTTTGGTCTTCAGAGAGATCCAAAAAGGAGTCACCTTAAGGATGTTCACTAAGCTTTGAGCTTATGCAAGAAGCCTCTACTCAATGGTGAACCTACTACCCAAAAAATTAGCCAGTTTCATGAGGTAAGTTTCTCAAATAGCATTTTCAAAATGTCCACTCTTATAATATAGGAGAGATGTTTTTATGGTTTTTTCAAATTCCTGTAATAGTAGTTATTTGACAACACAATATATTGTATACTGTATCACAAAACACTAACAATTTATTCAAATTATGTTGTTCTACAGTGCTATAGTACTATTATAGCCACTATTTTACAATACTGTATTATAGTGAAGAAATGTATGTAATGTTACTTACACTTTAAGCTAAGCTGAAATTACAAACTATGCAGGTTATAGTATATGAAAAACCAGAGATAATTAGCGATACTTATCTCAATAATGCGGAATATTTTTCCCCCACCTGTGCAGATAAATGGCCAAACAGAAAATACAATTCCAAGAGCAATAATAATTGGCAGAAAATTAAATATGAGACAAACGCAATTTTTAACGTGGAAAACTTCCCTCAAATTGAGAGAATAAAAACCACGGGACCTAGTCCAGTAAAACTTCCACTATAATAATTAATGGGTACACCAAGAGTCTTCCTAATAACAATAGGGAATATCAATCAATAATAACAACCTTATAACAACCTTCCACTAAAGTGGGTATGCCAAAGTAACTCTCATAGAAGATAAAACTACTCAAATTATATATTAAAATAACAAACTCAGTGGTAGGAATAACATACTAAATTTGTAGATCAAACGGAGCAAGTTTGCTACACCTGTTACCACCACTGGAACCAAACCCTTATTTTTCTTCTCTGACAACCGTTCTTCTTCCGTTGTCTTTCTGTGTATATTCTTAAGGATTTCTAAATCCCTTTTATTACCTTCAAGTGGGCCAAACCCATTAAAATCCATTTTTTTCTTTTTCTTTTTATTTCAATAATAATAATAATACTAGTAAAATTGGTGTGTTCCACTTGGGGAGTGAGCCCACCCAATAAATCTCCCCCTCACGACTCAAGTGGGAAGGTACTGCTCAACCATGCCAGCTTTCTTTCTGCAACATATCATCTTCGACACAAGCAAGATCTTCGTCACCATATCTGAACCATTCTCATCAGTATGAATCTTCTCAATTAAAAATGACTTCATTTCCAGTGCATCTCGTATCCAATGATATCGCACTTCAATATGCTTCGACTTTGCATGAAAAGTCGGATTTTTGCTGAGATGGATCGCACTCTGACTGTCACAGAATAACACAAACTTGTCTTGCTTGAGGCCTAACTCATGTAGGAATTTCTTCATCCACAAGAGTTCTTTGGAAGCTTCAGTTGCTGCAATGTACTCAGCTTCAGTAGTGGACAAAGCAACACACTTTTGTAGTCTTGATTGCCAAGACACAGCTCCCCCTACAAAAGTCATCATATAACCAGAAGTAG
>NC_021162.2:2161778-2162458 GCF_000331145.2 Cicer arietinum
CTTTGCCACAATGATAGCATATCACTTCCTTTCTAGTCCTCGACTTGTTTCTTGACTTGCTACGACTTTCAGAGTTGTCGCGTCTATGGAAGTTTCTAGATTGCCTTCTGCTTCTGACTTTGAGGAAGAACTAATCAAACCACGTTCCTTTCTTTGAGCCTCTTCATTCAACATGCTCCTTTTAACTGTTGACATTTTCAACTTTCCACTTGGAGCTGAATTGGTCAACGTCACAACAAGGACTTCCCAATTATCAGGCAAGGAACTCAACAATAACAACGCTTGCAACTCATCATCTAATTTAATTTCTGCAGTTGTCAACTGATTCACTGTATTCTGAAAAATACTCATATGCTCTGTCATTGAATCCCCATCTTTGTATTTCATATTCACTAGCTTCCGAATCAAGAATGCTTTATTTTGCACATTCTTTCGTTCATACAAATCTTTTAATTTTTCCCACATCTTGTTAGTATCTATTTCAGTTTCAACATGTGGATACACACTAAGATCCAACCACTGCCTGATCAAAGCCACTGCCTTTCTATTCATCTTCTTCCAGTCAGCGTCAGATTTATCTGCGGGTTTAGCAGTGTCACCCTCAATAGGATCATACAAATCTTTACTGTATAACATGTCTTCCATGAGAGTCTTCCAAAGTGTATAATTAGAAGAGTTGA
>NC_021162.2:2162525-2242008 GCF_000331145.2 Cicer arietinum
GATACCACTTTGTTGGGAAAAACCAGAGATAATTAGCGATAATTATCTCAATAATGCGGAATATTTTTCCCCCACCTGTGCAGATAAATGGCCAAACAGAAAATACAATTCCAAGAGCAATAATAATTGGCAGAAAATTAAATATGAGACAAACGCAATTTTTAACGTGGAAAACTTCCCTCAAATTGAGAGAATAAAAACCACGGGACCTAGTCCAGTAAAACTTCCACTATAATAATTAATGGGTACACCAAGAGTCTTTCTAATAACAATAGAGAATATCAATCAATAATAACAACCTTATAACAACCTTCCACTAAAGTGGGTATGCCAAAGTAACTCTCAGAGAAGATAAAACTACTCAAATTATATATTAAAATAACAAATTCAGTGGTAGGAATAACAAACTAAATTTGTATATCAAAAGGAGCAAGTTTGCTACACCTGTTACCACCACTGGAACCAAACCCTTATTTTTCTTCTCTGGCAACCGTTCTTCTTCCGTTATCTTTCTGTGTATATTCTTAAGGATTTCTAAATCCCTTTTATTACCTTCAAGTGGGCCAAGTCCATTAATTTTTTTTTTCTTTTTCTTTTTCTTTTTATTTCAATAATAATAATAATACTAGTAAAATTGGTGGGTTCCACTTGGGGAGTGAGCCCACCCAACAACTTGTTGGTAATTTGTAACTACAGGTACAGAGTATTTGGAGATCCACCATCCCAAAGATCTGCAGAAGACATTGCCTTCTCAGTTGCTCGCTTCTTCTCTAAGAATGGATCTTTAGTTAACTACTATATGGTAAATAGCACTAATATCATCCAAATTTTCTTTAGATGAAACTGATCATGATCATAGTGTTTTTCTCACTCAACTCAATTTGAAACTCTTGTAGTATCATGGTGGAACAAATTTTGGTAGAACAAGTTCTGCCTTTACAACAACCCGTTATTACGACGAAGCTCCTCTTGATGAGTTTGGTCTTCAGAGAAATCCAAAAAGGAGTCACCTTAAGGATGTTCACAAAGCTTTGAGCTTATGCAAGAAGCCTCTACTCAATGGTTAACCTACTACCCAAAAAATTAGCCAGTTTCATGAGGTAAGTTTCTCAAATAGCATTTTCAAAATGTCCACTCTTATAATATAGGAGAGATGTTTTTATGGTTTTTTCAAATTCCTGTAATAGTAGTTATTTGATAACACAATATATTGTATACTGTATCACGAAACACTAACGATTTATTCAAATTATGTTGTTTTACAGTGCTATATTACTATTATAGCCACTATTATAGCCACTATTTGACAATACTGTATTATAGTGAAGAAAGGTATGTAATGTTACTTACACTTTAAGCTAAGCTGAAATTACAAACTATGCAGGTTATAGTATATGAAAATAAAGGCAGTAATTTATGTGCTGCTTTCATCACAAACAACCACACCAAAATGGCAAAAACAATTCAATTCAGAGGCTCAAACTATTATTTGCCACCACGTTCAATCAGCATTCTTCCTGATTGCAAAACTGTAGTCTTCAACACTCAAAATGTAAAATGTTTTTTATCCCTTAAGTAACTTTATTTATTTTTTGAGTAGTCTTTAATTAGCCTACAGTTCATGTAGCTAACTTACTTTATGATAATCAGATTGCTTCACAACACAATTCAAGAAACTTCAAGCAGTCAAAGAATGCAAACAATCATAAGTGGGAGGTGTTTACTGAGCCCATTCCAACTACAAAGGAATTGCCACCCAGTAAAAAAATTCCTGCAGAGCTTTACAGCATGCTTAAGGACACCACTGATTATGGATGGTACACCACAAGGTGATTTAATTCTCTAACTTTCTCTATTTATTCCACATTCCCATCATTTAGTATTTTTAAGGAATTTAAGATAAAATAACTTAATCAAACACTTATACAACAAGCGTTTGCTATATAAGTGCTTAGTTATAAGTTGTTTCTATAATCTTCATAAGTTGTTTTTATAAGCTATTATGTAAAAGTTGTTTAAATAAAGTGAAAACAGCTTATATATAAACATGCCATAAGTTGGTTTTACTAGTGTTTGTTTATGTTATATAATATAAACTCAAATAAGCCAATGCTGCTATATGAGACATTGTGAAACTGAAATATATTAACTGCAGTGTGGAATTGGGTCCAGAAGACTTGCCAAAGAAGAATGAGATATCACCAGTTCTTCGAATTATGAGCCTTGGCCATTCATTACTTGCCTTTGTAAATGGAGAATACATTGGTAAGAACACAGAGATTTGAATTCTATAAGGAAATTGGTCAATCCAATGTACTTAGATTGATAAATGATCAAGTGCTATAAACTTGTTAAAAAATATCAAAACCTGAACCAAACCGCACCGAAAATTCGAACTGTCATAGGTAGTTCACAAACCAAATTGAACCAGTAGTTTAGTTTGGTTCGTGAACTATACGTCACATTTTGGTTTTTCGTTGTGCTGCGGTTTTTTGTTTTATAAACAGTTCTAATATTTAGTTCGGTTCATTTTTTTATAATTTTGTTCATGGTTTAAAGGACCCAATCATGGTAGCCATGAAGATAAAGGTTTTGAATTTCAGAAGCCTGTAAGCTTCAAGGTTGGAGTTAACCAAATAGCTATCTTGGGTTCCTTAGTAGGACTCCCTGTAAGAGCCTTAACTTTTTTTTTTCTTCATTTAATTCAAATTTGTAGCACTTTGGCTTAGTTTTTTAAGTTTCAAGGAGAACAATAACATTTTTATGCATCCCTTTTAAATACACAGGATAGTGGAGCATACATGGAACATAGGTATGCTGGACCTAAGACCATAACCATCCTTGGTTTGAACTCTGGAACAATTGGTCTCACTCTTAATGGTTGGGGTCATCAGGTATTTTTAATCTATCATTTGAAAAAACTTTTAACAAAAGCATCCAAAAAAACTTAAGTTTTGCATTGAAAGGAGATTACAAGGCTCAACTTACAAACTAGTTTTGTATAGATGAGTTAAGTCTAATATAAAAACCTATTAAAAGGATCTGAAAATAAATATTAAAGATGACAAAGAATGACCAAAGTGAAATCACTCTTGAACAAGTGGGATTGAATAATTGAATTGATGTGAATATACAGGTTGATCTCTATGGTGAGAAGCATAGCATTTTCACTGAGGAGGGATCAAAGAAAGTACAATGGAAAGAGGTCAAAGGACATGGACCACCTCTCTCTTGGTACAATGTATTGGCTATTTTACATTAAAATGTTGTAACTTGTAATTTGTATTTTTTTATTTCTAACAAGATTCAATCAAACACTTAAGAATTATTTTATGATTCTATATTCATTTTGCAGACAAATTTTGAAACACCAGAGGGAAAGGGTCCAGTTGCCATCAAAATGGATGGTATGGGAAAAGGAATGATTTGGATCAATGGTGAAAGTGTTGGTCGTCACTGGTTGAGCTACCTCTCTCCTCTTGGAAAGCCTACTCAGTCAGAGTAAGCAAATTTGAAACACAGATTAAATTCTAGAGTCAAGTTATTTACAATAAACAAAACGTTGTCCTAGATTTCCAAATGAAAAACTAAGTAATGTTTTTCTCTTTATATTTTTGTATTTTATCCATTTTGAGATAGTTACTTACTTTACTTGTATCAGGTACCACATTCCAAGAGCTTTCTTTAATGCAAAATCAAAAAACAACTTGCTTGTTATATTGGAAGAAGAGGCAGCAAGTCCAGAAAAGGTTGTGATCCTAAATGTGAACAGAGATACAGTATGCAGTTACATTACAGAGAATCACCCACCCAATGTTAATTCATGGGCAAGTAAGGACCAAAAACTCACACCTATTGTGGACAACCTGGGTCCACAAGCTTCACTCAAGTGTCCACACCACAAAACCATTATTGCTGTTGATTTTGCAAGCTATGGTGATCCTTTGGGTTTCTGTGGTGAATTTATTATGGGAAAATGTCATGCACCTGCCTCCAAGAAGATTGTTGAACAGGTAAAGCTCTCATTTCTTTACAAACAAAAAAACCAACTTTTTTTTTTTTTTTTTTTTTTTTTTTTTTGGTATATTTAAATTTGCTTATTTGAACTTATCTACAAACATAAACATTTGTGAGATTGTTTGCGAAAACTTTTAAAAACAGTATATATCATGTTTGTAGACTGTTTTCAACTTATAGTTTTATAAGTTGAGAGAGATGACTTATGAAAACAATTTATAATTTATATTAAAATTATATTTGAGTTTATTTTATACATAAGATATTATATTGATAAACATGTTTTGTGTGTGATTTGAGCAGCATTGCTTAGGAAAAGAAAGTTGTTCGGTTCCACTGAACAAAGCATCATTCACAAATGGACATGATGACTGCCCAGATGTGATGAAGACACTTGCAATCCAAGTGCAGTGTGGTGGCACTAAGAAACCTTCCAGCAGGTGAGGAATTTGAGAGAGTTGAGTCAGAAACCTTCCAGAACTTGGTGAAGTTGATTGAGATCATGAGCTCAATTTTTTGTTAGTTTCTTCTTTATTTTTTGTAGCAAGCCATAACAGATGATTCATGTTTGTACAAGCATTTAACAAACAAACGTATCAGTTCCATTTTTAGTATTTACATCTAGAACACAAATAAACAGTTCCAAGTATTCAATTTTGTTTTATAATATTAATTGTCTTGTTGTTCTTGAAATAAGATGTGTCTCATTTTTGCGTAAACAATTAATTACTAATGTTATATGTTGTGTTTCTTATTATACCTCTAATTATTTATTACTTTTTTTTTTACAATGATACAAGACTCATATTTATTGATCACAAATATTGTAGCATACAAGAATATAAAAAGCAACACTAAATAAAGAAAGGAGTGTTTTGGAATTTGGAAGAAAAAAAACGGAATGTATGGTTAAGGGAGGAGTAATACATATCAAGATTCTATTGCATCACCCTATTATGTTAGTTTCTCAATTGCACTACCCTAATGTGGACTCTAAGCCACGAAGTTTCACAATTTCTATTTTTACAAGATGGTGTTTCCATCCATGCCATTAATTACTGCCACTATTTCAAATGTAACTAGATGTATGTTTGCGCATTGTAGAGGTTTAATTACGAAATCAATTTAATTTTTTCTCTTAAATTGTTCGAAAAGTTAAGAGTGTTAAATTCAAGCGAAAAATTATTTTTTAAAATAGATATGTCGTAAAGTATAAATATGTAGAGTTTAAGTTATATATAAATTTTTTTGGATCTCGTAAAACTAAGATTTAATGAAAGAATTAACTTTTTATCAATGTGTTTTATTAAGAGATCAAAATGATTAAAATTGTGAAAATCGATTACAAAAATGCAAATGACAATTGATGTTCAAAAACATTAAAAAAAAATTAACAATATTGTGTTAAATGAAATATACTCTATAATCATAAATAAAGTGTTTATGATAGTACAAACTTCATAAATATTATTTCCATTATTATATAGTATTTAATAATATTATATAAATTTTAAGTTTAAACTCATTATACTAAAATATACGGTATGAAATGGTAATAAAAATTTAAATCCATAAAAATAAATTAATAGAGTTATTTTAGTGTCATGAGTTTGGTTAAATTTATTTTTTGTCTTTTAGTTCACCGGTCAAACTACGTTTAACATAATAAAAAATTTACATATAAATTTTTTGTCCTTCTTAGAATACTACCTTCTAGCATTTGTGGTCTAACGAAAATGCATTTTTTGTTCTGACAAGCATCTACTACACCGAATGATAATCATTTGGACGTTGAATCCACAATTTTTCCATTTACTTAAACCATCTTCACATTCACACAATAGTTAATTAATACAATATAGTCATAGAGAAAATACATAAACTTATCAAATATGAAATGCATAAGGACAATCAAATCATAATACAAAACCACAAAAAGTAACTCATTCAAAAATCAGATAATGTTATCATGATAGCTATATATCCAATATTATGGCATTTTTGAACATTTGAAGAGAACGCCAATTTTACTTCTTTTCAATTTAAGAAAAACAATAAATAATATGATTATGCAACAACAAATAGAAAAACACATTGATATGGAAAAGGAACAAAATAACAATTTAGATTATATGTAGAGAAATTAAAAGTTGTATAGAGAATAAAAATTTGAAGAGTTCAATGAGATTAGAAAGACAAAGAACTAAATAAGAAAAATATAGAAAAATAGAGAATTGAAATTGAAAATCGCAATCTAAACTGGTAAATTTGATTCCTTACAAGAAATTACAAAGAATCTTAAATGCAAGCTCTTTTAAACTGTAATTGTGATTGTATATAAGGTTGATGTAATAACTTATGTGGCAAACTTGCAAATTGTTTATTTGCAATACGGTAAAATATTGATGTTTACATGATAATTTAGTATTGTTGCTGTTGTGCGATAGGTACTTAGTTTCCAATATTAAGAAACTCCAAATTTTATTGGTCAAATAGGATGAATGAATTGAATATTTAAAAAAATTTGTTACAAATTGATTGAAAAATTAAAAGGAACACATTGATTATAATATTAATATTGACGTTAACAAATTGATTGAGGAAGCGTGAGTGAGCGACTCAAAAGTTAATTAGTAGGTAGGTGTAAGTTTAGAAGACAAAGAAGTTTAGTAATAGAAAAGGTGAAAATGATATTCACATGAAATAATAACATACATTGATGGGTTAAGTAACTAAAAAAAAGAATTACATCTAAAAAAATGAATGATAAGATATTATAATTAATGAATAAAAAATAAAAATGGTGAATGATCGTAAAGAGTGACACATCAAATATTTTATAATATGGAACAAATTTGAGTATATGACACATAAACAAAATAAATAAATGATATGTCAATTGAGAAAAATGAAATTTGTTTTAATATATTATAAATGGATATATTTGAGCAATGGAATTAGTATAAACTAGATGTTGTGGGGGTGGATTCAATAGATGTATTGGGATGAATCATCAATTTAGTCACACAAATTAACACATTGATATGTAACTCATTGATGACATTTTGATTGATATTGAAGCCACATAATTAGTCACGTCGGACTAAAATTAAGATTTATTTGCGTTCTTGGCTAACAATTTGTTGTATATCGTTGATGACTCTTCATCATATGCATATTTTCCCACTGTTTTAGTCTTATTTATCCTCAATCATCAGTTAAATTAAGGATTTATTTGATACATTTTGTTGATTTTTGTTCTTTGAGTTAATAAAATATTTTTTGTTTTTATTTCGTTGATTAAGTAGGAATTTGTCGTAATTTTACATTGCGTTTTGTTTTGGTGCAGTGTTGAATTTTGGTGAGAAATCAAAATGACATATGTAGAGTATTTCAGCCATATCTGGAGTTGTAGATGTTCAATTGGAGTCACCCCAAGTGCAAATGAAAGCTAAGACCCATAGCTACAACTTTCTTGAAGACACCGGAACCAAATGCAGACTCAAAAGAGGAGAAAAATGCAATATACGCCGGACAGCAGATGTTGAGCGCTGGGGCGCGCCCAAGCGCAAGCCAAGCGCTTTTTCCCAGCATTCGCCACTGTCGATACGCGCCCGAGCGCTTTTTCCAGCATCTACTACTTCCCAAACGCGCTGGAGCGCGTTTTTCCGCGCCTGGGCGCGCGACCCGCACCAACAACCATATAAACGCATATTTTTACTGTTTTAGGGATCTTTTTGACTCTTGGGAACTTGGGAGACTTGTGCCCTAGCATAGAAACTCAAAGACGGCCGTTTCTAACGCCATTGAAGCAGTTTTATCAAGAATCATCCATGAATCATTCTTGTAATTCTTCTTTAATCCTTATCTTTTGTATCTCTGTCATGAGTAACTAAACCCTATTTGTTAGGGATGAGTTTGTTAGGGATGAGTGTAACTAGATGAAACCCTTATTTTTCTGATTGATTTCTAGTTATATGAATGAGTTTATTGAATTGTTTTTCTCATCTCTGTGCTTAATTCTTTTTATTGCTTGATCAACATTAAAATGTTCTACGATTTGTATTTTGAAACGGAAGTGGACTTTACGAATGCTTGAGATGAGAAATTCATGAATTTGTAGTCTAGGGATAGATGCAGGTCATGAAACCAATTAAATTAGTTGCAAAACAATAATTTACAAGAGAATTTCTATATGGTAATGCTTAATTCTAATCTTAAATCCACTAAGGAATTAGGGGTTACTTTGGAATTAAAGGTTCTGTCACTAAGACATTAGGGCAAGAATAATAAAGATAATTCGGTAATAATTCAATAAAGGAATTCAGTAACTAGGATCAAATTAGACACCAAGGTTGGATTCGAAGTGAAACTCATCCGTGACATTTTTCTCATTATAAAAGATCAATTTTATTATTATTGTTAATTTCAAACATTATTTCAATCAACTTGGGAACCTTTTTGTTCAATTCTAGTAATCAAATATAATTCAATAGTAAAACGCAATCCTTGAGTTCGACACTCGGTACTACCGTTTTATTATTACTTGCAACGATTCAGTACACTTGCTGAAATGCTATCAATCGTCTTGCAAAAATATGAACTAACCCATTGCACAATGTGAGTGATCTTGTTACCATTTACTAGTGTTGGTTACCCACTAATAAAAATAATAGCTCAAAAAGATTAATATATTTTTTTGTGAACACTCCAAAAAGATTAATGCTGTTGAAACTATATATAATTATATTTTTTTCTGATCCTACTTACCAGACGTGTAAGTGTGTACCATAGGGGGAACTCGTATGCTTCGTAACTTAAATAATCACAATCAAATATCTTAGAAAGAGATGTCCACTTAAAATGTTTAGTTATATGCTTACTTTCTTGTAAATAACACAAGCATTATCATGGTTGCATGACAAATTACTCTGGTTCAATATACCAAAATTTGACAATTATGACAATACATTGTACTTTCATTTTCAGTTGAGAAATCAAAACGTGCTAGTGCTGCTTTTTTTTTAATTCAGTAAAATGTTTGCAGAATTATAGGTGACTTGCAGTCATGATGCAAGTACTTGAGGCCTAAACATGTTCTAACACAGACAATTTTCTATTGAAATCAGTAAATCACGTTAATCTTTAAGTCATTTTCAACCAGGAAACTTCTTATAAAGCAGTTCAAACATCACACCTTTTCTAACAATACATATATATCCATGCTATGCTAGGAATAAAAGCAACTTTCTTAGCTAAGATCAAAAATAAAATAAAAAACTTTCTAAGTTATCTCACTGTCAAGATCCAAAATGGTCATATTAACTGAATTGATTAAAAAGATAATAATTAATAGCACCTTTAGCAAATTGTTAGGTACTAATTGCTAGTAACATATGAAGTGCACTATATGGGCCTAGCATGATATATAGCTTTCAACTCTTCAAATGGAGTGGGCCAGTGGCAATGTAGTCACAACTCACAATAATATTAGCATAGAGGTTCTACTAGTTAAATGTCTAACTTGTCTGGATTCCTCCCTCTTAGGAAATCAAAGGCAAAGTATATTGCAAGCCACACCATTCCTTTATTCACTATACGACGAACTACATAGTCTTTAGGAAGAATATCCAAAAGGCTATCAAAGAGGGCAAATTTAAATTAGCCAACAAAGGGAATTGGTACATCAAGTCCTAAAAGTATATTCTTGGGTTAGCCATAGCTATAGTTGTTGAGTCGAATAACCAACAACTAATTTTAGTGTTCCTACTTGTTGGGCCAAAGGTTCTGTCCTCCAACATAAGACATGTTGTTCGCTTGCAAAGTGTTTCCATAACGCAAAACCTGTGGAAAACCAAATTATCCCACTACTTCAGGTGGCCTCCTAGCCATATGTACCTGTCCAAATTAATGATTTTCCTGATAATAGTTCTCATTCACCATCGGAAGCCCTTAGGGTTGGCCATGGAAAAAGTAATATACTTGAAATTTTTTAGGAGTCAAAAGGTACCTATTGTATAAGATTCGACTACACCGCTAATGGTCCTACCATTGTAGTGATTGGTTGGCATTGCATTGAAGTAGAGAAGTCGATACAAGGAATGGGGGTTTGAATTGTAAATGTTCCTATTTAAAAATTTCCTAAAAATACTTAAAAATTCAACTCAAGAATGACTTTGGAAACAGAAAAACGAAGAACGTTCTTGGTTAGCTTCAAATCAGAAATTTAATTTATGTTTTTAACTTAAATGATTAATCAGACTTGATAAATAAAGAGATAAGAGAAATAATACCACACACGGATGTATCCTGGTTCACCCAACTCGGGCTATGTCCAGTCCTCACAACTGCGAGATTTTTCACTAAGTGTTCAAAATAAATAACCTTCTTGGTTTTACAACGCCTAGCTTAGATCAGCTTGATCCGTTACAAAGTTCAACCTTTCTACCCAAAAAGGAGTTCAATCAGGCCACCTATCAACCTTGATAGGATTTCTTACAATCTACTCAAACTATACTAAACTCTTATAGTTTGAGTTTTACAATAATGATGAGATTGTTTTGATGTCTCAACTTTTGTTTGAGATTCAATTACTTACAGAGAATTCAATACAAAAATAACAGAGTAATAAAAAGTGATATACTGATTCTTCTTTGAGTAATGAGAGAGTTTCAAGTATGTGAATGTGAGTGATTTGTTTAGACTTGTTAGCACTTGAACTTCTTTTGTTTCCCTGAGCATTGGCCTTCCTTTTATAGACGTTTTTTAGAGTGATTAATAATGTTCAAAATAGTTGTTGGTAGTGCTCTTTAAGTTTTGACCAAAACCAAATTTATATGAATAAATATATTCCATCCTTTGAACCTTTTTTGAATTTTGTTGATTAGTTTGAGTTCTTCGATCTTTGATCAGATTTACTTTGAGTTTCATGATCCTTTGTACTTTAGATATGCTTGTTAATGTCTTTGATTTGATCTGAGGTTTTGATTCTGTCAAAACAACTTGGAGAATGATGATGAACTTCTATAGGGGAGGTGCAAATAGATGGAAGAGTGGTAAAGTAGGTAGTCACTAGGGGTAAGGGATCAGATGACGAATTTTGGTGGATGGATGGGCCAGAAGTGTCAAAAAAGATTAAAAATTGACTGATTCCAAAAACGGAGGAACTTGTTTTTTGAGGGGAAATGAAGATAGGAGACATGGTGCTGACTTGATGGTTAGGAAGTAATGGAAAAAAGTCGTGTGGTGGAGAGTGAAGGGTTTGTGAGTAAGAAAAGAAGTCAGTTGATGATAAAGTGGAAGGTTGAGGAAAAACGAAGAAAGTAGGAAGATTGATGGGCTGATATGGAGAAGTTCTTGGTTTGGTGGAGAACATTCTAGAGCAATTTCAATGACTGTTTATGGTTCTGATTCAGCAGAAGGAGATGCTGCATCTCTCTTTCTTGGTTTGAGGTGCTGCATCTCTCTTTCTTGCTGAGCGTTTTCTTTTAAGAATTTTTGGTGGAAATGTGGGAGGGGTAACAGTTTTAGAGGAGGTTTTCTTCATGTGATAGATGTTTTTGGAAGAAAACTTGGAGATTTTAATGAGATTTTTCTTATTTGTGAGAGGGATTTGGAAGTGCCTAAAGATTTTGGTGAAGATCATCCCATAAGGGACTGTGTTCTTTTTGTAATCTTTGGTGGCGGCAAATATCATGTGGTGGATGATGATGTGTGGAAGGTTGAGACCTTTGCAGTTTTGAAGATGGTAGATGATCAAGGCGTCGTTGTCAGATACATACTCATGACTTCCACAGTGGGGTAATATGGCATGTTGGCTGATGTTGTTAAAAACCTTTGGAAGGGGTTTAAGACAGGTTGAGAGGTAGCGAGTAAACCCTTCTTGGAACAAATCAGATAGCACTTCTGTCTGTTTTATGTTTAGAGCATCATACCATTTGCTTCCAAAAATGACAGGCCCTTTTGTTGGAAGGTCGAGAATGGAAGCCAGAATGTAAGGTGTCAGCCTGATTTCAACCCTTTGACTTTGGAAACGATGAGGGATTTGTCTGAAAATGTCTTGGCTTGACAATAAGAAGCCCTAACCACATCTGGATAAATGTATTTAGATAAAAGTATCAGTGTGATGTTTGACTGCATTTCCATCCACAATCACGATATCCAAGACAAAATCTCTTCCAACTTCTATGGGACGTTGAGCCCATTTCTCTTTGAAGAGCTTTGATGGTGGATATTAGTGGGGTGTTATGGATTTTTGGATTGGAGATCGTTCTTGGGTTGGGGACAAAGAACATTCTGGAGAGGGTTCAGGGGTTGGAGAACATTATTGATGATGCAGCTAAATATCACTAGAAGGGGGGTTGGATAGGAATTTTTCTCGTGTTTTAAAAACTATCATCTCATAGAGGATGCAAACTCGAGGATGGTTATTTAAACCTTTAAATTAGAGCTGAGCAAAAGAAAGAGAAAATGTAAAGAATGACACACACAACTTTTATATTGGTTCACCTAATGAAGGCTACGTCCAGTCCTCACACACTTGTGAGATTTCACTAATGTTCAAACTGATCAACCTCTCACAGAGGATAATTACACTTTGTGTATTCTTTAGCCTCACCAAGCTTACAATCAAGTTTCAACTATTTCCAAGTGTAACACACATGGAAATTACAGAGTGATATGAATATGATTGTTTCTCTTTTCTTAAACACTTTCTAAAAGGATATTTCAAAGATCTAATGTAGGATTATAGAAAGTATGAAGAGAGGATGGATATTGCTCTTGATAGCTTTATGATACTTGATCTTTTAATGCAATGTTGTTGTGTATTTGATGATGAAGAGCTTGCTGCCTTTTATAGAAGTCTTATGATGATCTTTCCATGTGATAAGCTCTTTATGATCGTTGAAAATTTAATCAAAAAGTCCAAGGTTTTCATCATAACTATAGAATTTCCATCCAGCTGTCCTTGGATAGATTCAGCCCATCCTCGAGCAGGAGGATCAACCTCCTTGGAACTTGATCTTGAGTTGTCCTTTTCTTTTCTCATTCTTCAAGACATGTAAGGCTATATCTTTGACTTTGCGGGCTACAACCTTTCTGAAAGTTGAAGTGCTAGGTCATTTTCAACTTTTGAGAATGATGTTGACAATATAGAACCATCCTCTTACATAGCACTGCCATCCTTTTGCACGTGGTTCAAAATTCCTTTCTTCAAGACATGTGAAGGCTTCTATTTTTGGCTTGTTTGTTGTTGCCTTTCTGTAGATTGACTCTACATTGTTTTCAATCATACAAGAATGATATATAGGTCTGCTTTTAGCCTTTGCACATGATAGGATGAGTTGCTTTCAACATTTGGGAATGACGTGGACTTTACAGAACCGTCCTTCAATATAGTACTACCATCCTCTTACATAGTACTGGCCATCCTTGTACCTATTCTTTTGCCTTCTGGCTTCTTTATTTCAAATGCTTTATTTATTCATTCTTTAATACTATTTTGCCTTTCTTTAATGAATAAAAAATATTTGTTTTATTGAGGATGAGTATTATGCAGATTTAAGCTTCATCCTCTTACGAGGTCATCCTCTTGAATTCCAATCCTCTAGATTTGAATCAGATTTTTCTCCTTTTTGTCTTAATGATTAATAACCTGTTTTCTTATGTGAATTCACTCAAAAACACAGATTAGTCATTAACCATAATCATAATCCTTTAAGTAATTTTGTTATCATTAAAATCATTTAAGAGAGATTTTGTCTCAACAATCTCCCCCCTTTTTGATGATGACAAAATTATTTAAATTATGGTTTTGAATATGAGAAAAAAAATTATGAGATAAATGTTTGTGAGATGAAATGTTTATGCTCCCCCTAAATTATATGTATAATATTTTTAAATTAAAAAAAAATTACTCTTCCTGAACATATGCCAAATATTTTGAACAAAAGATGTGAACCATAAAGAGACTTCATATTAATGAAACTGATATTACAAAAGATGGTTCAAAATTAACATAGGCATTTCACGAATAAACATATAATAATAACAGCTAGATGATCATAATCTATATCCCTCTGAATTGGTCAGCAACAAAAAGGATGAGCCATAAAGCTACTTAGAGGAGGATGGCTCGTCAGACGAGGATGAAGGAGAAGGGAGAGGAACAGCAGATGAAGTTTGGGTTGGCAGCTCAGAAGGAGGATCTCCATGAGCAACAGTGGGAACCAAATGTTTGACAACCCAGTCAAGGATGAGACCCAAATGAGCAATTGTGTTATAGAATGTATTGAAATTTTGAAGCAGTTTCTTCTGATCCTTCCTAATGGTCTTGAGGAGTTTCATCTGCTTTTGATTTTGCCTTTCCTCGGTCCTCTTACTGGAGTTCGATTCCTTGGGTTTATCATTGACACTTGAACTTTTGTTTTGAGAACTCCCAACTGTATCCTTTGATGAGTTGTTAATTGTGGTAGCTAAAAAAGAATCAATGGAGCTGAAACGACCAGTGACCTCAGGAAGAGGTTGGGGAGGTTCTTCAATGATTGTAGTAGATGTTGGAGGAGGAAGAGTAGTATCCAGAGTTTCGTTCAAAATTTGAGAAGTTTCAACAGACACATCCATATGAGGACTTTTTGGTGAGAAATGATGATAAGACACATTCAGATCAAAATATAATTCTTCACCATCCTCCATCAGTTTTAGATAGGATGCTTTGACTGCATCCTTGTGTGGAGGATCGTCTTCATCAAAAGGGGAAAGATTATGGATCAGTGAAGACGGAGGCGGTGTTGGAACAGTAGAGTCACACAATGGAGATAGAGTGGGGAACAAGGTCCAAAACGAGTTCCTAAAAGATTTGTTGAGGAACATCCTCTGTTGGAGGTTGAGTAGTTTCTGGTTCATAAAGTAGATTGATAGAGGAGGAGTGACGAGTTTTCTTCTTTTTAGATGCAGGGATGCAATTGATAATGATTTGAGATGAGTAGAAACAGGAGGTTGGAGCCTCATTTGTTTGACATTTTTCATAGAAAAGGTATTGTTAAAGTGGATCGAATGTTCATCATGAAGTGGTAGATTGAATTTTTTTGAAAATCTAGTAAGGATCATCCCATAGGGAGCTGATCGACCTAACATATCAGCGTTCAACATGAAGCAGAAAATAAGATTCCCTTGGTGGAGAGGTGTGCCTGACATTAGATGATGAATGATCAAAAGGTCAAGTTCAGTGACCTTTTCAAAACTACCAGCTCGGGGCACAATAGAGTGCATATATATGTTGTGAAGAATGCGGCAAATGGGAAGTAGATTGGAAGCCACCTGAGGTTTCGGGGTTGAAATGAGAGTGTTTTAGAGGACACTGAGAATACCAGTTTTCTGAGAAAAGGTAGGCACCTTCATCACGAATGTCCAGAATTTGACATAGCATAGTGAGATTAATCTCCATGTGAACCCCTTTTAGGACAATACTGAAATTGGTATTGCCTTTTGAACCATTTGAAGTAGCATAAAAGGCCTTTACCAGTCGAGGATACTGGGGTTCGTTTACGCGTAAAAAGGAGGTCCATCCCAGTTGATCAAACATGTCCTCCACGTCAAAACCACCTTGTTTTAAATCAGCAAGGTCAATGATTTTTCCATTGACTGCAGATTTGTTCTGCCATTTTGAAACATAGTGGGTCTCCAAGATTGAGGAATAAAAAAGTTAGACGTTGGCAGAAATTTTTGAAGAGGAGGATACTAATTTTTGCGAAGGTGGCTTAGCCTTTTTAGGTGTTGAAGATTTAGAGGAGATTTTTTAAAGAAGTGGTTGTGGTATAGATTATGGAGATAGAGTTGTTTCTGAATCATCAGAGTTGACAACATGAATTGTGTTGTCATGAGGAAGCACCTTTTTAGGTGAAACAACTCCATACATAATCCTGGAGGATCGTCTTATATGAACGGAGGAGGATGAGGTTTTTGTAGTTTTAAGAGAAGAAGATGGTGAAGGAATATTTTCAGATTGCAATGGAGGAGGAATGACATTTAACGGTTCATGATGAGTGGTTTCTGGATGATTTACTTTGTGACTATTTGATTCTGTGCTAGAGTAATAATCAAGCATGTCTTTTGAGGATTGAGCAGTAATGTTGCGTTATGCAGATACTTTGATGCATATAATGCAGAGCGAGAATCAAGGAGGCAACGCCACATATGCTGGTCAATGGAAGGAGGCACTTGCATTTTCTTGTCTAACGTGACAAAAGGAAGTTACACCAAAATGGACACTGTGTCCTCTGGTATTTATTGCCATCCTCGCAACCTTTGATGTTTTTAAAACTTTTGTTTATTTAAAAAATAATCAAATGATCTTTTGCCGGATTTAAAAAAAAAAAATTATCATAATAAGAGAAATATAATATTGATGCATAAAAGAGATTAATCAAATAATTTTGGACAAATTAATGATTGAGAGTTTCTCCAATATATTTTTGAACCGATCCTCCTAAAGAGGTTTGGTAAAAATCTCTGCCAACTGATTTTCAGTGTCAATAAAAATTAGTTCTATATCCCCTTTTTGAACATGATCTCTTATAAAATGATGTTTAATTTCAATGTGTTTAGATCTAGAATGTTGAATGGGATTTTTTGAAAGATTTATCACATAGGATGAGAATTTTTGCATACCTTAGAGAGTAGTCCTCTAGTTGATTTTTTTATCCATAATAGTTGTGAGCATCATTGTGCAGCTGATACATATTCAGCCTCTGTAGTTGAAAGAGCAATGGTACATTGTTTTTTGCATGACCAACTTATTAGAGATTTTCCAAGAAATTGGCAAGCTCCACCTGTGCTCTTCCTTTCAACTTTGTCTCCTGCATAGTCGGCATCACAATAAGCTATGAGGTCAAGATTTGAACATTTCTTGTGCCAAATTCAAGATTGATTGTGCCAACAAGATATCTCAAAATCCTCTTTACTACTGTAAGATGAGATTCTTTAGGGGAGAACTGAAACCTTGCACAAAGACCTACTGCAAAGACTATGTCAGATCTACTAGCTGTTAAGTATAACAAAGAACCAATCATCCCTCTTTACTCTTTTTCAGATATTGGAGTTCCTTCATCATCTTTGTGAAGTATGGAGGATAGGTGCATATGAGTTCTCATACTCTTGGCTGAACTCATGTTATATTTGTTAAGTAGATCCTTGGTGTATTTTTCTTGAGATATAAAAATGTCGTCCTATAGTTGTTTAATTTGCAAACCAAGAAAGAATTTTAATTCTCCCATCATACTCATCTCAAACTCACTTTGAATGAGGCTAGAGAAATCTTTACACATCTTTTCATTTGTGGATCCAAATATTATGTCATCTACATATATTTGAACAATCAACAGATCCTCCTTAAGAGTTTTCTTGAAAAGAGTGGTATCAATATGTCATTTTATGAATCCATTTTCTTTAAGAAAAGAACTTAACCTCCTATGCCAAGTTCGAGGAGCTTGCTTTAATCCATAAAGAGCTTTTGAGAGTTTGAACACATGATTTGGCTTCTTTTCATCCTCAAAGCCAAGAGGTTGTTTAACATATACCTCCTCATTTAGAAAACAATTCAAAAATGCACTTTTGACATCCATTTGGAATAGTTTGATACCTTTATGAATGACATATGCTAGGAGAATCCTTATTGCTTCAAGTCTTGCTATGGGTGCAAATGTTTCATCATAATCTATTCCTTCTTGTTGGTTGTAACCTTGTGCCACTAATCTTGCTTTATTTCTAATGACCTCTCCATCCTCATTAAGTTTATTTCCAATTATCCATTTAGTTCCAATAATAGATTTGTCCAGATGATGGGGCACAAGATTCCACACTCTATTTCTTTCAAACTGTGACAGCTCCTCCATCATGGCTTCAACCCATGATTTGTCACAAATTGTTTGATCAATTGTTCTTGGTTCAACTTGTGATATCATGGCCATATTAGTATTTTCTTTTAGAGAGTTTCTGGTCCTAACACCATCAGCAGTGTTTCCAATGATTAGATCAAGAGGATGATGCGTTACTATTTTCCATCCTCTTTGAGGTTGCTGAGAGGTTGGATCAGAATCATCCTCTTCGTTTGGACTGTGTACTTGAAAGGATGAATGTTCATCTTCTTAATTTTTATCCATATTTTCTAAACACAAGTCATCAAACTCATAAAAAATAACATGCATGGATTCCTCCACAGTTTGAGTCCTAAGATTATATATTCTATAATCTTTTGATGTTGTGGAGTATCCTAGAAAAATAACTTTATCAGATTTTGGGTCAAACTTTCCCAAATTTTCTTTATTATTTATAATGTAGCAATAACACCCAAATATATGAAAATAGGAAATATTTGGTTTTTTCTCTTTCCATAATTTGTATGGAGCTTTGTTTAAAATTTTTCTAATAGATGCACGATTAGAAACATAACAAGCATGATTCATTTTCGAATTCACCTCCATGGTCACTTCTCACCGAGACAATTTTTGAACCTTTTTCATTTTGAATCTTTTTACAAAAATGGTGGAATGCCTCAAAAGCTTCATCTTTATGTTTTAAAAATAAAATCCATGTAAAACGAGAGAAATCATCAACAATTATAAAACGATATCTTTTTCCACTAATACTTGGAGTTTTGATAGGACCAAAGAGGTCAATGTGAATGAGTTCAAGAGGATGATTTGTTGAAACAATATTTTTTGAGTGAAAGCTAATTTTAACTTGTTTTTCTTTGACACAAGTTTCACATACTGTCTTTCTCAAAATTAATTTTTGGAACATCTTTCACTAATTTTAATTTAGCTAATTTAGAAATGGTATTTAAGCTTGTATGACCAGCTCATTTGTGCCAAATCCATTTATCTTTCTCAATGGAAACAAAACAAGATTCAGTAGGTAAATCATCCAGATAACCTTGCATAGAGTAGGCTTGAAAATAACTTTGCATAGAGTGTTTAACCTTGCATAGAGTAGGCTTGAAAATAACTTCAAATCCACTATCACATAATTGACTAATGCTTAGCAAGTTATGTTTTAAGCCATCCACATACTAAACATTTTCAATTTTAGCAGAGTTATTTTTACCAATAACACTTGTACCTTTTATTTGAGCTTTATCATTGTTACTAAATGTGACTGATCCTCCATCCTTTATCTCCAAGGAAATAAAGCAGTGCTTATCCCTGTCATATGCCTTGAGCAGCCACTGTCCAAGTACCAAGACTTTCTTTTGTTGGTTAGAGGATGAACTTGTGTTAGACAGGTTAAAAGTAATTTAGGTGCCCATATAGCATTGGGTCCTTGTTGGTTAGTTTTTCCTCTTGTGAGGATTCTCTTTTTGTGATAGCAAATATAATCATGGTGCCCATGTTTACCACAGAATGAACATCATTTCTTTATGTTGTCAGCTTTCTTCTTAGCATCACAATTTTTGAAAGTATGTCCAAGTTTTTTGCAAAAAGTGCACTTCGACCTATCTTCCTGTTTTTAAGGCAAGAAAAAATTTTCATATAATTTTTGTTTTTGAGAACTTTTAAATCCAATACCAGCTTTGTCAAAGATTCCAGATTGAGATCCCATAATCTTTTGAAACGTTTCAGTAGATTTAACAAAGTTGGTAATGTCATTTTTTAGTTCTTCAACCTCTATTTTTAAGATTTCCTTTTCCGTGTCCTCTTCTGGAGGATGAATTTTGACATTTTTTTTATTTAAAACGATTTGTTGCTTAGATAATTTCTCATTAGATAACTGCAACTCTAGAATGATTTTTTCATACTTCTCATTCTTAGTTTGTAGTTCCTTATTGAGTTTCTTTATTTCATAAAGTTGATTTTTAAGAAAACCACATTTATGAGATAAATTATTTGAGTCATTTAAAATATTGTCAAATTCAATTTCTAACTTTCACAAGTAGGACACAGTTCTGAAATGATTACCTCTTCAGTTTCTGATTTTGCCATGAGACAGAGGTTGGCCTCTTCTTCCTTTTCTTGCTCAGAGGATGACTCATCACTGTCATCCCAAGTAATCATGATATATATTTTTTTTTTGTATGGAAATCTTCTAGAGTTTCTTTTGTTTAGAGGACACTCAGTTTTGTAGTGTCCCATCTTGTTGCATCTAAAACAAGTTATCCAACTTTTGTCAGTTTTTTCTTTTTGGGGAGATCTTCTATTTTGTCCTCTTCGATTTATCATCCTCTAAATTCTTCTGGAAATCAGAGTGAGTTCATCCTCATCCTCAGATAGAGGATACTATGAGTTTTCCTTTTTGATGACATCTTCAGTTTTCATGGAGGATGAACTTTCTATTTGGCTGGATTTTGGAGCAATCATTCTTCCCTTTTTGTTTGGTTTGTCTGCCAGCAACAATGGTTCGTGAGCTCTTAGAGGTCCAACTAGATCTTCTAATTTCATGTTTGTTAAGTCTCTTTCTTCTGTGATGGCAGTCACCATTGGTCTCCATTCTTTTGGTAGGCTCCTTAGGATTTTTCTTATCCTCTCTTGAACAAAGTATACCTTACCAAGATATCTTAAGTTGTTTAGTATGATTGTTAACCTTGAGAGAACATTTCATCAATGGTTTCCTCCTCCTTAATTTTGAATAGTTCGAAATCTCTTACTCCCATGTCAATTCTTACTTCTTTTTCGTGACTTGATCCTTCATGATGGATCCTTAGAGTGTCATAGAGCTCCTTAGCATTTTTGGACTCTTCGACTCTATCATACTTTTTCCTGCTCAAAGCACACGTTAGAAATAAATGAGCTTTAGAGTTTAGGAGTACCTTTGCATTTTCATATGCCATCCACTGTGCTTGAGGTTTCTCATCGGAGTTTGCGTCTGTGTTGTTGGTTCTGATGACGTGATCCCCATTTTCAACCACATACCACATGTTGTTGTCTTGGGATATGAGAAATAGTCTCATCTTACCTTTCTAGTGGTAGTAATTTGTGCCCTCAAAATAGGGTAGTCGGCTGGATGATCCTCCTTTAGGAATATACTTAGCTTTTGACAATTTTCCTTTTTGCATCTTTTTCTCATACACTGTTAGATGTAGTTTTTTTAGAGAACCTTGCTCTGATGCCAATTGATATAGCTAAATATCACTAGAATGAGGGTTGAATAGGGATTTTGCTATTTAAATATAATTTAAATATAATTTAAAAACTATCCTCTCAGAGAGTATGCAAACTCGAGGATGGTTATTTAAACCTTTAAATTAGAGCTGAGCAAAAGAAAGAGAAAATGTAAAGAATGACACACACAACTTTTATATTGGTTCATCCAATGAAGGCTACGTCCAATCCTCACACACTTGTGAGATTTCACTAATGTTCAAACTGATCAACCTCTAACAGAGGATGATTACACTTTGTGTATTCTTTAGCCTCACCAAGCTTACAATCTAGTTTCAACTATTTCCAAGTGTAACTCACGTGGAAATTACAGAGTGATATGAATGTGATTGTTTCTCTTTTCTTAAATACTTTCTAAAAGGATATTTCAAATATCTAATGTAGGATTATAGAAAGTATGAAGAGAGGATGGATATTGCTCTTGATAACTTTATGATACTTATTCATTTAATGCAATGTTGTTGTGTATTTCATGATGAAGACCTTGCTGCCTTTTATAAAGGTCTTATGATGATCTTTCCTTGTGACAAGCTTTTTATGACCGTTGGAAATTTAATCAAAAAGTCCAAGGTTTTCATCATAATTACAGAATTGTCACCCAGCTGTCCTTGGATAGATTCAGCCCATCCTCGAGCAGGAGGATCAACCTCCTTGGAACTTGATCTTGAGTTGTCCTTTTCTTTTCTCATTCTTCAAGACATGTAAGGCTATATCTTTGACTTTGTGGGCTACTACCTTTCTGAAAGTTGAAGTGCTAGGTCGTTTTCAACTTTTGAGAATGATGTTGACAATATAGAACCATCCTCTTACATAGTACTACTATCCTCTTGCACGTGGTTCATAATTCCATTCTTAAAGACATGTGAAGGCTTCTATTTTTGGCTTGTTTGTTGTTGCCTTTTTGTAGATGGACTCCACATTGTTTTCAATCATACAAGAATCATATATAGATCTGCTTTTAGCCTTTGCACATGATATGATGGGTTGCTTTCAATATTTGGGAATGAAGTGGACTTTACAGAACTGTCCTCCAATATAGTATTGTCATCCTATATTACTGGTCATCCTCGTACCTATTCTTTTGTCTTCTGACTTCTTTATTTCAAATGCTTTATTTATTCATTCTTTAATACTGTTTTGCCTTTCTTTAATGAATAAAAAATATTTGTTTTCTTAAGGATGAGTATTATGCAGATTTGAAGCTTCATCCTCTTACGAGGTCATCCTCTTGAATTTCAATCCTCCATATTTGAATTAGATTTTTCTCCTTTTGTTCTTAATGATTAATAATATGTTTTCTTATATAAATTCACTCAAAAACACAAATTAGTCATTAACCATAATCATAATCATTTAAATAATTTTGTTATCATTAAAATCATTTGAGAGAGATTTTGTCTCAACAATTGAACTGGAGAATATTCTGGGCTTGGTGAGGGAAAGGGTTCACGAAATGGAGAATGTTCTTGAACTGGAGAACATTTTGGAGAGGGGGTTTAGCAATTCTTAGTTTCTGTTTAAGGGCAGTTGTTTTCTTTCTTTGTGGATTCCTGAGTTTATTTCTTTCTTTTAAACTTCATAATGATATTAAAACATATATACATAATAAATAAATAAATAAAAATGTTCTACAAGCTTAAAAAATATTATAATGTTAACTAATACTTATTAAGAAATAATAAACACATAAAATAAAAGAAAATGAAAAACAAACAAATATAGAAAAAAAAGTTAAAAATTAAGCATAATTAATTTATTAGGTTTGACTCTCCAAAATATCCCCAATAGATGCGTCAGTTGTCGTGGCCTAAAATTTCGAGTGTTTCTCGAATTCAATGGAGTCGCCACAAAAATTTATTTTAAAATAGAGAAAATCTTGGGAAACCCTTAAAAATTAAAAATAAAAAATAAAAAAAATGGTCTTTGAAACCAAATTTTGAGTTCAGGAGTCGGTTATGTGTAGAGAAGGTATTAGCACCATACAACCTCCGTTAAAATACGGTTATCTATAATTAATTGTACAAGATTAATATTAACTTAAGTATATTTATTTCTCAATATTATTAAATATATGAATAACAATTTCTTACTATTTTTTTAATATAATTTTGGAATAAATGTGTGCTTAAGAAATAAAAGACAAAAATAAAATAAAATTTATTAATGTGCTTGACAAGAATGTGATATTGCTCCTACATATCTTCCAATGCGATGGATAAATCAAAGTTACGTAGTTCTTAGGTAGAAAATGCGGATGTGTTGATTCTATTTAAAGAAAATGGGTTTTGTTATATTTAAAAAAAATTATTTGACGAGAAAAGAAAATGATTTTGTTTGATTTGAAAAAACTATACTTTGAAATACGGGTTTTAGGACTATCAAGCTGTACAACTTGTGTCTCAAAAACTCAAAGAACAAAAAAGATGTCTCATTCAATTAATCAGTTTAAGAATATTTTAAATTATTTTCGATTTATATATGAATTTAAAACCACCAAGTTGTACAATATGTGTCTTAACAACTCAAAAATAAAAAATAGTACCACATCAAATTTATAAGTCGATTTTAGATTAATTCATTAGAATAAATAAATAAATAAATAAATAAATAGAGTTTTAGAACTATCAAGTTGTACCGCTTGTATCATAACAACTCAAAGATTAAAAAAATGTCACATTTAATTAATCTTTAATATAATATTTGTTTGTATTTTTTATGATGAAATTAATATTTAGTTATGAAGGAAAGTTAACCCTTTTTTAAAAATAAAAAGTAAAACAAAAAGCTTTAAGTAGGCTGAACTTTAACAAATTCTGGTTTTTTTTTTTTAAAAAAAAAATCAAGCCCAAACTAACTTAAAAAGGTCCAAAACAAAAAAACCTTATCTAAGCAAAACTTTGTTGTTACTTTCTCAACCTCAAATCATCTCCTTTCCTGCCCATTCTATGCTCACACGATTTTGAAAATAGAGGGGGAAAGGTGGGCGGACGCATCATCCGAAAAAAGGAAAATAAAGAGTAAAAAGGAAACGACGACGACGGCCACAACGACAACAGTTTCGATGACGACAATAGCGACATCATCACATGTTCAAATCTTTAGTTTTATTTTTTTATGTTTCGCCCACTATGTTTGCTTTTACAAATAAGAAAATCTACATTTTTTTAAACAAAAGAGTAGTTGTACAGTGAAGATAAAGAAACAAATATATTGTACAAAAAATACCTTTGCATTTGTTGTTTATTGTTTGTTACTGATCCACCCTCTGATTTCTTCCTTTTCTCCTTCTTTGTATGTTTTTTTTTATATCAGTAGTGTTAATCTTTGATCCTTTTAAAAGATAAACGAATATGTATTTATAGAGTTTTTTAACTTGTCTTGTTGCTTTCTTTATCTGTGCCACTGTTTGAGTTTGAGCTTTCCAGTTTCTTATCTGATGCTTATTTTTCTTTTGCTCATCATCTGAATTTTTTCTACACATCTGATGCATTCATGGTTTTAGTCTACGTTTTTTTTATATGTTCATTTGTTGAGCTTTTTATTTGCAGCTTTAATTTGTCTTTTAGTTTCTTTTTATAAACTCAAAAGTTTGTCTCTTTGCTATCTATAATGTGTACAATGGCTGACTTATAATATTTTTTTTTATTTCTCTAGTTAGTTACAACATCTACAAATGTATCAAGAAGTATGGCTTGTGCATCAATAGCAGCCATCATCAACAGAGCAAGGTTTGACAGTGAGCAAGGGTAGCAATAGAGAACAAAATAGATGCAAAACAGGTTGGAACAACTGGCTTGATTTGATTTAGTTTGACTTTATTTTTGTTGTAATTTAATTTGGCTTAATTTTTTATTTGTAATTTGATATATTATAATAAAAATGGATATTATTACTCTTTGAATTTTTCTATTAAAGTGGACAAAATTAGGGTACTACAAACAACATATACAGAAGTTCCTAATTACAAAAAGACTTCTATAAATCATAATAAAAACTAAATTAATTCTCCCCCTTTGTCATACAAAAAGGAAGGAGAAGAAGACTCATATTTTGTAACTAATAGAGAAGACCTTTTAGAAGAGGAAGATTTTGCAGGGTCAGAGATCGGTTGAGGAGTGGGAAAAGGATGAATAAGGGGAAGGTTCAACCCTAGTTTGGGAGCAAGTTTCTATGTCATCCAGGTCTGTAGTAGGGCAGTCTATGTATCCTGTTGAGTTTGAAGGGCAACCATTATTTCAATATTTGATGGTTCATCCTTGGGATGAGGAGTAGGAGGATGAGTGGTGGTAGGAGGAGTGGCAACAACGGTTGTGGTTGAGGGAATGAGGGAGGTGCAAATAAATGGAAGAGTGGTAAAATAGGTAGTCATTGGGGGTAAGGGATTAGAGGACGAGATTTGGTTGATGGAGGGGCCAAGAGTGTCAAAAAAGATTAAAAACTGACTGATTCCAAAAATGGAGGAACTTGTTTTTTGAGGGGGGAAATGAAGATAGGAGACATGGTGCTGACATGATGGTTAGGAAGTAATGGACAAAAGTCATGTGGTGGAGAGTGAAAGGTTTGCGAGTAAGAAAGGAAGTCAGTTGATGATAGATTGGAAGGTTGAGGAAAAATGGAGAAAGTAGGAAGATTGATGGGCTGATTTGGAGAACGTTCTTGGTTTGGTGGAAAACATTCTAGAGCAGTTTCAATGACTGCTTCTGGTTCTGATTCAGGAGAAGGAGATGGTGAAGCTGGTTGGGTGATGCATCTCTCTTTCTTGCTGAGTGTTTTCTTTTTAGAATTCTTGGTGGAAATGTGGGAGTGGGAACATTTTTAGAGGAGGTTTTCTTCATGTGAGAGATGTTTTTGGAAGAAAACTTGGAGATTTTATTGAGATTTTTCTCATTTGTGAGAGGGATTTGGAAGTGCCTAAAGATTTTGTTGAAGATCATCCAATAAGGGATTGTGTTCTTTTTGTAATCTTTGGTGGCAGCAGATATCATGTGGTGGATGATGATGTGTAGAAGGTTGAGACATTTGCAGTTTCGAAGATGGTAGATGATCAAGGCGTCATTGTTAGATACATACTCATGACTTCCAAAGTGGGGAAATATGGAATGTTGGCTGATGTTGTTAAAAACCTTTGGAAGGGGTTTAAGATAGGCTGAGAGGTAGCGAGTGGACCTTTCTTGGAACAAATCAGATAACACTTCTATCTGTTTTAAGTTTAGAGCATGATACCATTTGCTTCCAAAAATGACAGGCCCTTTTGTTGGAAGGTCGAGAATGGAAGCCAGAATGTAAGGTGTCAGCCGAATTTCAACCTCTTTGACTTTGGGAACGATGAGGGATTTGTCAGGAAATGTCTTGGCTTGACAATTAAAAGCCCTCACCAGATCTAGATAAAAGCATTCAGATGTGTGCAAAAAAGAAGTCCATCCCAAGGCATCAGTGTGATGTTTGACTGCATTTCCATCCAAAATTTGGTTGTCCAAGACAAAAACTCTTCCAACTCCTATGGGACGTTGAGCTCATTTCTCTTTGAATAGCTTCGAGATTTTGGAGGAAATTAGTGGGGTGTTTATGGATTTTTGGAATGGAGAACGTTGTGGAGAACATTCTTGGGTTGAGAACATTCTTAGTTTCTGTTTTTAGGGGAAGTTATTTTCTTTCTTTGTGGATTTTTGAGTTTATTTTTGGCCAAGAATCGGGAGAATGTGATGGTGGTTTTTACTTTCAAGGATCGTGGTGTTGGTTTGGTGGTTCTAGGAAAAGGCTGAGATGGTTTTGTGAAAGAAGAAAAAATTTCATTGATCAATCTCTGTTTTTGGTTTGGTGGTGTCGATTGAGAGGGTTCAGATGAAAATGATGATTTAGACGGGGTGATAGGATTTTAGGGTTTTGTTGGAGTCGTGTGTGGAGGCGATTCAGATGATTCATGAAATTCAGAATCAGAAATGATGAAGAACATAGGTTTGGTGTTTGGGGCTTTTGAAGTTCTAAATTTTTCCTGGACACGCACAGAGCGCTTGTTAGGTGTTGTAGGATTGAGGGTAGGTTTCCGTAAATGTTGAGGAACTTGAGCGAGGTTTGGAGGAGGACATGTGTAGAGAGGCGGAAGGATTGTGGCAAAGATTCGGGGTTATAGGGTTAGAGTTTGATTCTGGGGATGATGAAAGGTAACCTAAGAAGGTTGTATTAGATGAAATTGCTAGTGGAGTTGGTGGTGGAGAAGGTGAACGACTCATGGAGTTTGATGATGGTGAAAATGATGATGGTGTGTTGGGACATGCGTTTTAGCATGCGGATTATTTTGTCTTAGCCATTTCAGAGAGTGATTCAGTTTGAGAAGATGAAGTTTGTAATAGAGGGAAAATGAAGGGTTTCACGCGGGTTCAGTTATAACATAATTTTGTGTTTTTGAAGAGAAAATGCAATTATGGTTTGAATATAGGGAAGAAGAAATTGGGGGCGGGTAGTCACTTGACAACGTGCCAATGCACCTTTTGAAGACAAGAAGACACATGCATTAAATGCCAAGATTTTCCTTTTATGCGCAAGAGAGAAAGTGATGACGCATAGGAGAACGTTGGTTGAGAAACGGAGAATGATGCCTGAAAAACAGAGATTGATGAACGTTCTATGTTTTATGCAGAAATAGAAATTAACGCGATTTTTTTGGATTTTTCACAATTTTCAGTTATTCTTTAATCAAATTGAAACTATCCTCAACTAGAGGCTTTGTAAAAATATTAGCAAGCTGATTTCGAGTATCAACAAAGATTAATTCAATATATTTCTTGTTAACATGATCATGAATAAAATGATGCTTTTATTTCAATATGTTTTGATCTAGAATGCTGAATTGGGTTTTTAGATAAATTGGTTGCACTAGTATTATCACAGTAAATTGGAATGTTTGAGTAACTTATAGAGAAGTCTTCAAGTTGCTTTTTAATTCAAAGAACTTGTGAGTAACAGTTTGCTTCGGTGGTTGATAAAGTTATTGTATTTTATGTTTTGCAAGACCATCTTATCAATGCTTCACCTAAGAACTGACATGCTCCACTAGTGCTCTTTCTTTTAATTTTATTTTCAGCATAATCAGCATCGCATTATGCTACAAGATCAAAATGAGAATTTTTTCTACACCAAAGGCCAAGATAAGTAGTTCCAACAAGATATCTAAAAATTAGTTTTACTCCAGTTAAATGAGATTCTTTTGGTGTTGATTGAAATCTAGCACATAATCCTACTACGAATACGATATCAGGCCTACTGGCAGTTAAATAAAGCAAAGAGTCAATCATTCCTCTATATTCCTTCTCTGAAACAGATTTTCCATTTTCATCTTTGTCTAATGAAGAAGATAGATGCATGGGAGTAGACATAATTTTTGCTTCATTCATTTTGTACTTAGTTATTCGATCTTTAATGTATTTTTCTTGACAAATAAAAATACCATTTTCATATTTTTTAGTTTGCAATCTAAGAAAATACCTTAACTCTCCCATTATGCTCATTTCAAATTCACTTTGCATGAGTTTTGAAAATCCTTCACACATTTTTTCATTTGTTGATCCAAAGATGATATCATCAACATATACTTAAACAATAAGTAAATCATTTTTCTCAGTTTTTCTTGAATAATGTAGTGTCAATAATTTTTCCTCTAGAAAATCCATTTTTAATTAGAAAGGAACTTCATCTTTCATACCAAGCTCTTGGTGCTTGTTTTAATCCATATAGAGCTTTGGTAAGTTTAAAAACATGATTTGGTTTTGATTGATCCTCAAAACCAGGAGGTTGTTTTACATAAAATTGTTCATTTAAAAAATCATTTAAAAATGCACTTTTAACATCCATTTGAAATAACTTAACAATCTTATGAGATGCATATGCAAGAAGTATACAAACAACTTCTAACCCAGCGTGTACCGATGATTGTTTAATCCATTGGATCAGGTACCAAGGTCTAGACCTTAATTTTTTCGAACTGTAGTAGTTCTTCCTTCACGATTTCAATCCAAGATTGATCAACTATGACTTGTTTACTTGATTTTGGTTCAATTTGAGACATCATTGCCATATTATTTTCATCATTTTTGAATGATTTTCTTGCTCGAATCCCATCAGTTGTGGCTCCAATTATTTGTGTTTGAGGATGATCTTCAATTGTTCTCCAGCTTTTTGGTGGAGAATGAAACAGTGATTGTTTATCAATCTTTGTTTCCTGCAGATTGTTCTGTTGTTGCAGACCAGATTGAACTTCTTCCTCATCTTTTTTGCTCAAATCCAAATCATCAAATAATATATGCATACTGATTTCTACAACATTAGTCCTTAGATTAAACACTCTATAGCCTTTAGAAATGGTTGAATAACCTAAGAAGATTGTTTTGTCTGATTTTGCATCAAACTTTCCAAGAACGTCTTTGTTGTTTAAAATATAACAATAGCATCCAAAAATGTGAAAATTAGAGATGTTTGGTTTCCTGTTTTTCCAGATTTCATATGGGTTTTGTTGGTAATTTTTCTTATGGATACACGGTTTAAAATGTAAACAAGAAGTGTTAATAGCTTCAACCCATAAATATCTTTCAATATTAGATTCTCCCAAGATTGTTCTTGCTATTTCATTTAGTGTTTTATTCTTTTGTTCAACAACACCATTTTGTTGTCGAGTTGTTGCACATGATAGATGATGAGAAATGACAAGTTCATCAATGAAGATTTTAAAATAGGCATTTATGAATTCTCCTATATGATTACTTCTTATAAAAATGGTGTTGAATTCTTTTTTATTTTGTACCTTTTTGCAAAAAGTTTTAAATGCATGGAATGCATCATCTTTCTGTTTTAAAAATAATACCCAAGTGTATCTTGAAAAATCGTCAGCAATAACGAAACTATATTTCATTCCACCTAGACTTGTTGTTTTAATTGGCCCAAAAAGATCCATGTGAAGCAATTCAAGAGTTCTATTTTTAGTTACAAAATCTTTTGAATGAAAACTGCCCTTGACTAGTTTTCCTTTTGAACACAGGCTTCACATATTTTATCTTAATCAAAATTGAGTTTGGGTAATCCTCTAACAAGATCTAGTTTTGAAATTTTTGAAATTGTTTTCATGCATTTATGCCATATCCATTTATCTTTATCGATTGACATAAAACATGGTTCATCAGGTAGTTCTTCAAGATGTAGGACATATACATTTTTCTTTCTATTTTCAGAAAAGATGATTTCTCCAGTTTCAGTTTTTCTGACTTCACATACTCTTGGTTTAAAGATAACTTCAAAACCATTGTCACATAATGGACTTATGCTTAGAAGATTGTGTTTCAAACCTTCAACATATTGAACATCAGTTATTTGAGCAGAGTTTGTCTTACGAACAGTTCTTTTACCTTTAATTTATGCTTGATTTTTGTTTCCAAAAGTAACCGATTCTCCATCTTTCTTGATGAATGACATGTGTCTTGTGTGAATGACTTGTGTGAATGACATGTGTCTTTCTCGATTCTCCATCTTTCTTGATGAATGACATGTAACTGATTCTCCTGTCATGTGTCTTGAACAACCACTGTCCAAGAACCAAGGCTTTCTCTTGACATTTAAAAATCCAACCTACATAAGATGTTTTATCAACCTTATGTACCCATTTTATCTTGGGTCCTTGAGAGTTAGTTTAAAAATTTTATTTCCTTTCAAAATAGCAGATTGATTATTGATGACCAATTTTGAGACAGTATGAGCATTTAATTGTTGATTTTTGAATTGACTTCGAAATATGAGTTTTAAGGGGTTTTAATCTTGATTTTGAAGAAGTTCCAGATCGTTCTCATTTTTTCAGATTTTCTGGAGAAAGTTCTGCTTTTGTTCAGAACGTTCTCCATTTTGAGAACAACCAGACAAACATTATCCCTTCTGCAGATTTTCAAAATATGGTTCAACTTTATTTCCAGAACGATCTTTCCTTTTAAAAAAAACCTTTTTCTTTTAATATTTTCATCCATTTTCTTAAAATAGCAAGCAAATTTCAGATATCCAAGTTTTTTACAATATGAGTATTTGATTTTACATTTTTCTTTCTTTCTATCTGGAACAAAAAAGTTTTCATACATTTTTGTTTTTTGAATTTGATTAAAACCAAGACCAGCTTTATCAAATATTCCTACTTGAGATCCCTTAATTTTTTGAAATGTTTCAATGTCTTTAATAAAATTTGACATGTCATTTTTAAGAAGTTCATTTTCATTTTTAAGGAGAACGTTCTCCGTTTTAGCTGAAGAACGTTCTTGACTTTTTTTACTTTCAAAATTTTGTTCTATGTTTCTTTTAGTTCTTGAATGATATTTTTGAGGACATTATTCATAGCCTGAGCTTTTTCCTTTTCTTATTTCTCTTTATAAAATTTTTCTTTTAAAGAACTACACTTTTGAATGAGAAGGTTTGAATCATTTAAAAATTATCAAGTTCATTTCTCATTTGTTCACATAAATAACATGGTTCAGAATTTGTTACTTCATCTTCTTCTATATTTGCCATCAAGCATATGTTGGCTTCTTCACCTTCTTTTGTACCTGATTCTTCTGAATCATCCCACGTGGCCATCATTGATTTCTTTTTGAAAGGAAATCGTTTTGGTGGCTTCTTATTTAAGGGACATTCTTCTTTGTGATATCCTAATTTATTACGTTAAAATCATATGATTTGGATCTTGTCCACTTCTATTTTGGGATTTTTGTTTTGAAATCCCTTTTTGATTTGGTCTATTCTTCTCATTATTCTCTGTATTCTTCTGGTAAGAATGACAATTTCTTTATCAGCATCTTCTTGTCCAGTTTCTTCTAATTCTTCATTTGTTTGTACATTGACACTTTCTCGGGATGCCTTTAGAGCCATTGCCTTTCTTTTCATGATTGGTTTGTATTCTTGCAACAATACTTCATGTGCTCTTAAGGTTCCAATTAGTTCTTCCAGGGGAACTGCTTCAAGGTTTTTGGCCTAGATTATAGCTGTTACCATTGGTCTCCATATGATTGGAAGACACCTTATGATTTTGCTTACTCTATCTTGTATAGAAAAAGCTTTGCCAAGAGAACACATTTCATTCATTATTGTTGTGAACCTTGAGCACATTTCATCAATATTTCTCCTTCATGTATTTCGAACAGTTCAAACTTTCTTATGCCAATGTCTATTTTTGTTTCTTTGACATAACTTGTTCCTTCATAATGAGTTTGTAGTGTATCCCATACTTCTTTAGTAGTTATGCATTCATCAACTCTTTCACTTTTTTCTCTACTCAAAGCACACAGTAAGAATAATTGAGCTTTAGAGTTTACGAGTACCTTGGTTTTATCGTCAGCTGCCCAGTCTGTTTCTTTCTTCCCAGCAGATGTTGAATCATTTTGATTAACTCTTGGTATGAAATCTGCATTTGTAATGATGCGCCACATTCCTATATCTTGAGATTTTGGAAACAACTGCATCTTATTCTTCTAGAAGTAGTAATCAGATCCACCAAAGTAAGGTGGTCTATTTGAAGATCATCATTCAACAATGTATTTTGCTTTCGACATTTTTTCTTCTAGATCTTTACTCTAGCACTTGTTAGGTGTTTAATCTTTTAGAGACCGAGCTCTGATGCCAATTGAAGTAGAGAAGTCGATTTACAAGGAAGAATGGTTTGAATTGTAAATGTTCCCATTTAAAAATTTCCTGAAAATACTTGAAAATTCAACTCAAGAATGACCTTGGTTAAGAAACAGAAAACGGAGAACGTTCTTAGTTTTTACCAGAAAACAGATAATGTAATTGGTTAGCTTCAAATCAGAAATTCAGTTTATGTTTTTAACTTAAATTATTAATCATACTTGATAAATAAAGAGAAAGAATACCACACACGGATGTATCTTGATTCACCCAACTTGGGCTACGTCCAGTCCTCACAACTGTGATATTTTCCACTAAGTGTTCAAATCAAAGAACCTTATGGGTTTTACATCACATAACTCAGATCACCTTGATCTGTTACAAAGGTCAATTATTTCTATCCAAAGAGGAGTTCAATCAGGTCATCTATAAACCTTGACAGGATTTCTTACAATCTATTCAAACTATACTAAACTCTTATAGTTTGAGTTTTATAATAATGATGAGATTGTTTTTATAGGATCTTGGATGTCTCAACTCTTGTTTGAGATTTGATTCTTTACAAAGAGTTCAGTACAAAAATAACAAAGTAATGAAAAGTGAGTGAATGTGAGTGATTTGTTGAGACTTGTTAGCACTTGAACTTCTTTTGCTTTCCTGAGCATTGACCTTCCTTTTATAGGCGTTTTTTTAAAAGCAATTAATAATGGTCAAAAGAGTTGTTGGTAGTGCTTTTTCAGATTTTCTTTGAGTTTGATGATCCTTTGTACTTTAGATATGTTTGTTAATGTCTTTGATTTGATATGAGGTTTTGATTCTGTCAAAACAACTTGGAGAATGATGATGAACTTATGTAGAATGTTAATGAAAATTCTGGAGATTGATAATCAATCTGGAGTTCTAGTCTTTGAACTTTTTGGAGATTGATAATCAATCTGGAGGTTCAGTATTGATCATTTTGGATGTCTTCCTGATTAATCTGGATGTCTTGTACATTTCAACACCGTTTATCTTTCTTGACAGTTTAAGCTGGAGAAGGTTCATATATATCTGGTCTTGCTAATTCGTGATCTTCTCTCTTTGTGATTCGAGTAGTTTCTTTGAATTTGATTATCTTAGTTTGTTCTTTGCCATGTGCTGATGATATTGATGTAAAATCCAGAGGCTAAAACTTCTTTTAACTAGTGGAGATTGGCTGACCTTGGGGCTGTTATAATCAGTCTTGGTCCTGGAGAACATTCTCTGTTTTTACAGATTTTGTCCAGAATGTTCTCCTTTCTTATTTGTTCGGTTTTTATCTTTTATTGTTGATTTCTTTGCTTTGCTTGAATACCTTTGAATTAATCCACTCAAAAGCACAAGTTAAATTAACATAACATTTAGAATCATAATTAACATTCTCAATTAACCTTTGTTTATTTTCATCAAAATTTAAACTGAGAGCTTGTCTTAACATGCATAGCAACACCTGCCTGACCTTGGTACTTTTGAGGTCTCATATTATTAGAGGTGACTTTCAATCACTACAATTGGCTTTTTTTTCTTTCTTAAACACTATGACTTGGTGAACCTCGTTATGAAGCAAAGGTTTAACAATATGAACTAATTGTTAAGAAACTTTATACATGATATCACGCATCCCTATGTCAATCCATTGTCTAATGAAAGACGTGGTCATTATTTCGGATTGTTTAAGTGGATCATTAGGTTGTTGATGACTTGAACTTTTTGATGTTAACAGTTGATCCATGATGTCGAGACTTTTACCATAATGTAAGTTCATACACAAATTATCGTTGTGATATGATGAAAAGAACATTTCGAAAAAGTTTATTGTAGCGTCCTAACGCGCGTGCCAAATCTATGTTGCCCAAATTAAAAGTGATCAACTGCTAACTCTTAGACTTTGATTCCATTTTACTTTAAACTATTCCATCAAGAAAGAAACTTTGTTCCTCATTCCTTAAATGTGGATTCGTTAACTTCTCCAAAGAGTGTTAAATACAAAGTTAAGTTTGTAAATTATCTAAGCTAAAAATGCATAAGTAAAATAAGCAAAAAAGTAATGCAAAAATAGAATTGTTTGACATATTGTGTCTATAAAAATAAAAAGTACTTGAGGTAATTATAGGCAAAGTTCATCCTACTGACCAATACATTGTGCCTATAAAATTCACTATAACCCTACCTCATCAATTATTTTCGCGGGTAATGTGTGTTTTCTTCATAATGTGGGATGTATGTGGTACCCTACAATGGTTTGTATTCCTCTAATTTTGTGGGACCATTGTTTTTTTTATCCCCACATGTGTTTTTGCTCTATGTCTCATGTTCGCAAATATAGTTATTCATGGTTAGCAACGGCTTAAACATATAACAAGAATTGTCAATTTACATGTGTTTTACCTATCTCTGAATATTATTATATCATCTTAATCCTCGTACAAACTAGTGTGAACCAGAAATTCTAAAAAGAAATCATTTGCAAAGTTTAGAAAAACCAATTATCAGTTGTAAATTCTCCAATCAAGATTTAAGTCATTATTGGACAATGTATCATTGCAAATGAGTCTTATCCATGCATGAAGTGTGGTATACTTTCGGTTCCAAAGATAAAATTCTTTGAACAAGGAAATGAGCTAAAAAGAAAAATGACCTGAATGAGGATATGAATATTTCATAAGAGTAATTTGACATAATATATTTTCAGTTCTAGAAGAATTGATCAGATACTTGAAATTTGTGAAAATATAGAGATCTCAATAAATTATATCATGCATCGGATATGATGGAATTGAAAGAAAGTCAACATTGATAATATTTTTGCAATATAATTTTGTGTTGTATGTGATAAATGATAATGAGGATCATGACTTAAAGACTATTAAAGATTATATACAAAGAAAAATTATGAAAAAATTGAAGTGGAATTAAGCCCGCTTTGCAAAATGAGAGGTTTCTGGACTTGAAGTCTGAATATCTGAAGATGTGAAACAAATTAGATATGAATGACTTTTGCTATAAGAGAAAATGAGAAAGATGAAATACATATATTCAAGTGTATTGGTAAAAGTCTACCATTGATTTTGCAGAGACATATTCACCTAAAGTGAATTCAATAAATTTTTCATACTTGATTAAGTTTGGTAGCCACAAAAGGCTCAACTTATATAAAAGAGATGTTCGAATTTGTGTGGCTCACTTGATAGTGATGATTATATGAAACTCCCCAGAGGATTTAATTTCCATGACACATACAACTCAAACTGTTGAAGAGATGACTTAACCAAAATGAATAAGTCATTATATGTGCTCAAACAATTTGGGTGCACATTATGTAATATTCTTATGTGAATATTTTCTAAATGAGGAACATGGAAATGATATCATTTGAAATAGTTTGAGATGGAATATCAAGAAAAGATAAAGATTTGTTTGATATTGCAAAATAAGTAGTTGAAGAATATTTTTGTGAATTATGAAGCTCATATAGCAATGGCTCTAAAATTTTCTATATGAACAAATCAAATCAATTGTGCACTTTGATTGTTGTAAGGTCGCCAATTGTGAGAACATGTCATTGAGAAAATAATGATTACTAAATGGTCTTGAAACACCATATATAAGTACAATCAAATGTTATTGTGTCTTGTAAATTATGAATTTATTGTGAAATATCATTTGTTGTTAATTTATTATACAAATGAACTTCTTTGGAATAAAATCAAATGTATATTTTGTTACCTTAGAGATGCAGGTTATTGTTTAATCATCATAATATCCATAAATCACAAACAAGATATTTATTTACATGAGGAAATGCAATTATTTCATGGAGATATATGAAACAAACCACAACAGTAATATCATCAAATGATGAGGAAATTTAACAGGTACATAAGGCAAGTCAAGAAGGTGTTTTGATTGAAGCATGTGATTCAACAAATACAAGAGACTTATAGTTTGTATTCCATAAATATGACTACGACAATTTCTTATGAGAATAATATTGCATGCATTGCTTAGTTGAGACAATGACACATTAAAGAAAATAGAAAAAGACTTATCCAAGCAAGTGATGATACATATATCAATAAAGTTATTTATGTGATAACATTTGATACATCATTACAAAATCATTGTCAAGTAAAGTGTTTCGACAACTACAACAAAATATCGATTTTCGTCATTTCAAAGAATATTGTCTATACAAGGGAGAAAAATAAAAATATTTTGCACTATTTTTAATTCACCATGGTTTTGTTTCATTGGAATTTCGTGGTAAGGTTTAAAATTAGGCGGTTCCCACATAAATAATGTTGTACTTTTTTTCCTTCACTAGATTATTTTTCCACCAGGTTTTTCATAGTAAAGTTTTAATGATGCATATCTTCGTTGACATCTAAGAGAAGTGTTATGAATAATATGGATGTCCATTCCTTGGTCTTCTATATTTCTATAACTCTCATTCTCTTATGAATGTATAATTGGTAGCTTTAAATTTTGTTCTTTCACTTACCTATGTATGTCCTATAAATAAGACTTACCATTTTTTATAAACACACACTTTAAAATATAATAATACAAGAATTTCCAATTTCCTCTATCTTTATCTTATTATCTTTCAATTTATTTCATAATACATATGATATTATTATATGTCGGGAGCATTTGTTCTTCCTTAAGATTACCCATCCAACCTTATTTATATGTAAAACATTCGTATTTGACACATTAAGAAATTGGTTATAGTTACTAAAATATCATTCATCACTTTAAATTTACATTGGAACTATGCACCCATCTTAGAGAATAGAATTAATAAGAGGTATTTTTGGAACAATAATATTAAATAGATCTATTAAAATGGATCAAACAAATTTGGTAACTTTCGTTTATATTTTAAGCCAAAAAAATTATGAAGATTTTTGCTTATAAATAAGGTCAAGAAGTATATTTTCCATAAATAATCTTACCATAAACCACCTTGTAAACACTACTCTTGGTCACTATTATAAACAATAAAACTGTTTAAAATCTTGATCAATATTAAAAAGAAGAATTAACTACTTTGAAATAATTTAATATATTATTTTAAATATACACTTCATTTAATTTAAAAATATTTAATGTATGTAGTTGAGATAATGTAAAAATAAAAAGATACAATGTAGCAAATTTAACTTATATTTTACGTGAAATTTAGATATTTAACTGAATTTCTTGATAACCATAAAAGTAGACAATATAATAAATTTAACTTATGTTTTATTTGGAATCTAAAAAATAGATTATATTTAACTGAATTACTTGATAATTATATAATATATATTTTATAATAATGATTGAAGAGACTAGTATCTTTATTCACATCCTCCCGTGGTATTTTGAGTTTTATTAAAATATAGACAGTCTTAAATCACTCTTATTATTTATACTTGTAGATCTCATCACATTCAGCTAGTGATTTAATTCAAAGGCTAATCCAAACCATTGACCTACATCACTAAAATAAACTCAACTTGTATTAAAAGTCACTAGCTATAACCAATTAACTATACAAGGAAAATCTTTAGGTTTCTATTAAATAACACAATTGGACAACCACACAATTTACAAAAGTCTCCTTTTCAAGGGTCTTGTGAAATATATCATTGTTTACTAAGTATTATATATGATCAAATTGATCTCTAAGCCTTGTTGCGTCAAGTTTTGAAGCATATAATAATTCTTAAAAAATAGGAGTTAGGTTAGCTTATAGAGCCTACATCAATCATAACAAATTCATGTTCAAGTGACAAAGAAGTATTCTCGTCCCTAATTATAAACATATTGTGGAAAAACAATTATTCTTAAATATAAATTTTTATTGAAATTACTAGACGTATTAACTATTTTTTTTCTTTTTAAATATGTCTCTATTAATTTATCTTAAAATATAAAAAAAAATTAACATTAAATATGTCCACAATGAATAATTAATAAAAATAACATATAAAATATACACATTAATTAAATCATGTACTTTTTTTAATATATGTAAAAAATAAATAAATAAATAAAAACTCAACAAAGATCTATAAAAAAGGGATGGGGGAGTCAATAATTAAAAAAAAAAAAAAAAACTATATAGTTAAGTGAAACAGAAGTAATTATACAAGCAAATCCTTTACTTTAAAAAAATAGAAGGAAATTACCCTTTAACCAATAATATGTGTTGACTGTTGAAGGTTTTGAAGACTGTTTCTACAAAAATTCAAAATTAAGTGCAAAATGGAATGGGTAAAAATGATAAGTGAATATTACTTGACCTCCAAAAGCCACGTCCATACATTAATATAATAGTGTCACATATGACTCTATATATCAGTGAAATATTTATATTAGGGTTAATGTGGCTTTTTACCAAAGTTTGAAATTTTACATGCAAGCTTCCAATGCCTAGACCTTTATATAATAAATAATTAAGTTGGGTTACCAATTAAGGATTATTCTTTTGAGGGTTGGAGGTGTATTAAATTTTTTAATAATTAATAAGTACGGAAATTTAAATATTTTCTATTATGTTCTAGTTTAAAAGTGAACTTCATTATTTTTAATAAATTTTAATAAAATATTATATTTATTTATTATTAAAATGTATTTTTTTTAAATAATAAGAGTCTTCTATCAGACGTACTTTTTTAAAATTTATATTAAATACATAAAAAAAAAAAAAAAAAACTCAAGATTTATTGTACGAATGTTTGGTTTTGAATTCACATAATTTAATTCAAAATACAAAACAAAGACATTCTCAAATAACTTTTGCTTTTTTATTAAAAAAAATGACATTTCCAAATATTCTTCATACTCATTCCATTTAATTCGTGGTTATTAGTTTATAGTCTTGCGAGGTAACCAATTCAACCTAGCACAATGACTTATAGCACAACCAAACAAACTACATATATTCAAAAAGTAATAATAAAACAAAACTACATATGGCTTATCATAATATTGAAATTTTTCTAGATCGTGCTATGGGACATAATATGGCTAACTACATGCAACCACACTCCATGTAGCTCATGTTACTTCGAAAGTACAAAATATTTATAAGCTCCTTCAAATAGTTTCCTTAAATATAAGTCTCATTTTTTAAAATATTTTGTCTCTATAAATGAGTTCATTTTTAAATTACTAGATTCATTAATTATTAATTTTTATAAATTGTCCTTGTGTAATTTATATCATTTGGTGTTATTGTTAACTACAATATTAATTGCAGAACAATTTTTAAACATGTATACACAAAATTGATAAATTTAATAAATTATTTATTTTTCTTAATATACGTGAAATTATTAAATAATATTTTTAGTAAGTGACAAAGGTGGTAGACAATCAAACATGATTCTTTTATTTGAAATCTAAAAGAGTATTTATCACAAATTTTGACACCATTAAGAGGATGTTCACATTCATATGGGTTTTCATTATCCATGTTTTGAGTTTGTTAACGTTTGATTGGAGGGATTAAGAGAGGAGGAGGGAAGGGAGGAGAGAAAATATCCTAAATATTAGGAGCTATTTTATTATGGTAGTTATAATCATATTGTGATATAATAAAATCATTTAAATTAATTGTCAATATAAAATTAATTTACATCAATAATAAAAAATTATTTCTCTGTTTGAATGCTCAAAACAAACACATTACACTACTCATATAATGCTATCTCCCATATTTATTTTGAAGTTCTCTCAATATGAATCCAAATCGCTAGTGAAATGAATTAGCCTAGCTTTGTCAATTTTGTTTAAAATTATTTTATTCCAATTCTACCATATATAAAATCAAAACAATGTATATTTATGACAACGATTTCAACTATAATTAATTACTTGTAGGTTTTTTTTTTTTACAATTCTAGTAGTTTATTTTATAAAAGAATATACTAGTAGTTAACGAGGTTAATGAGGATAATTTTATAAAAAAATATTTACAATATTTTAATATGTGTGAGAAAAGCTAAAGTAACACTTAATATAAGGATGAGGGAATAAAAAAAGACAACGTATTTAATGACTAAGAATTTTCTATTGAACTAGTTTATGCATGATTTAAAACAGCATATAGAATTGTATTATAATAATAATAATACATATTGATGGAAATGAGGAGGTCAATGGCAGCAGTGAACAGCAGAGCAATAGATGAGAAGCAGAAGCAGCGTATGGACCGCGAACTTGACAATGAAATAATTATGGTTACAACTTACAACAAATATTCATTCATTTAAACTTTCTTATAACTTTCTAACTTATAACTTCATTAAATCATGTCTCGTCTTTTCATCAATACCAAACTTCAACTATATAGCATCATACTTTTCTTTTTTTTAAAAAAAAAAACATATCAAATGAGAAAATTTTCATGATGAAAAAATAGATGAATGATTATTAGTCATGTAAATTTTTTATGGGCTAATGTGTCAATTAAATCATTTTTATTTATGATCATTCATGTATGATCATATAATTAAGATTTAATTATTTCACTCTCTTATTTTAAAATTCATCTTATTTAAGATATTATCGTAATACAATATTATAAATAATTCACCATAGTTTAAAATTGCAATATGTAACTCTAATTATACAATTTGGGGCTATTGTAGTTGGAAATGCATCCAATTACATACATTTGTTGATCTCGGCCGTTGATTTGAGATTGTTCGGTCTATATTATACATTCACAATATCATCATTAAGTCATGTTCAATATTTGAGTAACTCTGTGACACAATTATTGTGTCTAATCCAATAGGTATCGATAGTAAAAATAAAAATAATTTAGAGGAGTCTGTAATGATATTACAACTACAATTACAAAATACATTATTCAATATTTTGACGCAATATCAAAATTTATAGATGAGTGTAAGAATCAAATAAATGACATAATAAACTTGAAGATCCAATGATCAAACCAATAAAATTTAGTTTTTTTTCTTCCTATGTTGGCATCCAAAGTGAACCAAATCAATCAAATTTGGTTTCTATTAGTTCAAATATCAATTTCATGTCTTTCAAAATTGATCACTAAGACTCGAACCAAAAATTATATTTTATTATTATTTCTTTTATTTTATATTATTATATTAGTAGTGTTATCTTTAAAAAAATCTATTGTATTCATGTATTGTTTAATCATTTTATATTATTTTTCACATCATAACTTATTTACTTATTTAATATTATTAAAATTTATAGTGTATGAAAATAGTTATTATTTTAGATTATTTAAAATTAGTTTCTTAAATTTTTTTAAATATCTACACAATTGAACCAAATCAAAATAATGTTTTCCTCAACAATTTGATTTAGATTGTGAAAAAAAAAAATATATTTTTTTTTATAATTGATATGAATGATTTAAATCAAATTAATTCGTTACTCTCTAGTAATTATTGTCTTGTAATTGAGTCTCACATACTAATTTTCCTAAAAACTAAACTCATTTAAGAAGTGCAACCGTGATTAACTATAATTGTAATTTAAAACTACAAAAGTAATACACAAATGGTATACAAAAATTCAACTTTCTTTTCCTTCTCAACCTTGTTTATGACGTAGATTTGGAGCTCATGTAATTAATTTAACCATAAAATATTAATAAAAAATTTGCCATAAAATTAGCTTAGCAAGTGGGGTTGACATTTGAGGGTCATGGCTGGCTACTTAATGGGAACTAGCTTTGGGATCGGTGATTTTGTATTAGTTTATTCCATGTCTAGCTCATAGTTTATTGGTTAATTTATAAAAGGGTCATAATTTATATGACTCTATCAAAAATAAATAAATAGTAAGAGGGGAGTATGTTTATATATAAAAGGGGTTAATTATGTGAGATATTTGAACTATTGAGAAATAATAAAGGACCATGTCAAAAATGTCTAGTCCTAGTTGTTCAGAGATAGAAGAGAAGAAAGTTACTTCAATTTCCCATGAAGCTAATTTTTCTACTCAACAAGAGGTTACAAAGGTACACACCAATTCTTTCTTCTTGTGCAACATCTATGTATTCTTCATGAATAATTAAATAATTAATTATCTTTGCACTATTCGATTTTAATTTTTACTTTGATGCTTTCTCATGTATTAGGATTATGCTTATGTAGTTTGAGTTTTCATATATATATATATATAAACAAATAAATAAAAGAGAGAATTATAGAAGATGAACAACATCAAAATTTCTCTTCTAGCTAAATTCAAATTTATTGGTTATGTCCTTTGAAATAAACGGATTATCTTGTGCTATATTGAGCAAGTGGTTCGTAAATTCAGAAAATATATGATTGATTATTTATAGGATAAAATTTGTAGGTGACTTTGATTATAAATATTTATAATCATAGTTCTAATTAAGATTTTAGTGCTAATGTAAATGTTAGAATTATATTCATATAATTATCCAAGACTTCAAAATTTATAATCTCCTTAAAGTTTTTTATATCTACGCGTTATAGTTTTTTAGTTCATACATTATTTACGTAAATTTTGTCTATTTTAATATTATTTATTAATTTTATTATGGTTTTGAAATTTAGGAAGATAAATTTCAATATGTAAAAGATGAGATGGGGGAAGTGAAAGAAGAAAATGAAAGATTAAAGATGATGCTAGAACGCGTGGAAAAAGACTACAATACCCTTCAACTCCGCTTCTTTGACATCGTCAACAAAGAAGTTTCTAACAAAGGTTTAACAAATTCATCTACTTCACATGATGAAACTAATGAAGAAGAACCTGAATTTGTGTCACTTAGCCTTGGAAGAACTCCTCCAAATGAGTATAAAAAAGAAGCAAGAATTGAAAAGCCTAAAGAAAAAGAAGAAGATATGGAAATCAACCTTAGTCTTGGATTAGACTCAAAATATATGTTATCAATGGAATTAGTATCTGATAATTTGAGTCCAATGAATAGCTCAGAAGAATTACCAAAGGAAAAAGAATTAGTAGAAGAAACACTATTAATGTCAAGTAATAAATCAACAAAAATGATAAATGTAAATGATGATATTTCAGATCAAATGCCTGCTAAAAGAGTTAGAGTATCTGTAAGAGCTAAATGTGATACTCCAACGGTTAGTATTAATGAATAGTTGCTTTACAATTTTATATATTTATGTTTTTTTTTTCTTGTTTAATAATTTTTGGTGTGGTTTTGAAATAGATGAATGATGGATGTCAATGGAGAAAATACGGACAAAAGATAGCAAAAGGAAATCCATGTCCAAGGGCTTACTATCGTTGCACAGTTGCACCAGCATGTCCAGTTAGAAAACAGGTATGTATACTAATTTAATTTGTTGGTTTGTCTATTTTTGTCGATAAAAATAATAGAAATTATAAAATTTTATACGAGTATTTCTAAAAATTTACCTTTTTGATCTCTAATGAAAGATAAATTTTATATAAATAAAATAATTATATATAAAATATTTCAATGAAATGTACGTCCTATCCTCTGAACATTATTATAAACAAAAAAATGACTTAAAATCTTAATCACTATTTTAAGTAAAAGTTAACTATATTTAACTCATTTAATATTAATATTTGTAATATATCCTTACTTTAATTAAAGAAATTGATGTTGGTAACATCTTAAATATTATTAAATTAGAACTACAATTGTGATTGGTAACCACTATTGATGAGTTAAATTATTCAAAATTGAATGTGATATGTATATGATTTTCAGGTACAAAGATGTGCTGATGACATGTCAATCTTAATAACAACATATGAAGGAACACACAATCACCCTCTTCAAGTTTCAGCATCAGCAATGGCATACACAACTTCAGCAGCTGCATCAATGATGTTATCAGGTTCATCAACATCATCATCATCATCATCTCATCATGAAAATCATCACCAAAATTCCACATCTTTTGGAAACCCTCCAACACTACTTAATGGCCTTAATTTCACCCACCAAATTGATGAATCAAAACCAAAACATTACTTCCTTCCACCAAATCATATCTCACATAATAATAATTTATTCCCAACCATCACTTTAGACCTAACTTCATCTTCATCAACTCATATCCATAATAATAATAATAATAATAATAATAATAATAATTTACCTTCAAATATAGCTTCAATTCCAAGATTTTCACCAAATAATCTAAATTTTTGTTCCACACAACCAAATTATATGACACCATCATCCAATTGGGGAAATAAATTAGGGTTTCTTAACAATAACACAACCACAATGCCAATTGAAAAAACAACTCAAATGAGACCTTTTTTCCAACAACAACAACAACAACATAATTTCTATCAAAATTCAATGGCAAATCAAATTCCTTATTCAAAGGAATTATCTTTGGCTGAAACAATAACAAAAGCAATTAGCAATGATCCAAGTCTTCATTCAGTTATAGCTTCAGCTGTTTCATCAATAGTACAAGGATCATCAAACAATGGTGGAAAGCATGAAGAAATAGGGTTGAATTTGAAACTTGGAGAGAATTCACAATTGGTTTCAAACAATTTGTTGAATCAAAATGGTAAAGGTTGCATAAATGGTTACTTTAAAAGGTTGAACTCTACAAGTTCACAAACAAAGAATTTCATGCTTCTTCAACCTTCATTGCCATTTTCTGTTTCTAAGAGTAGCACAAGTAAAGCTCCATCAATTGTTAATCATATTAATCATTATGATCTTAATATGAACACACATCATTAGGTAATACTTTTCCCTTAAGAGTTAGTCATTCCACGCAATGGAACTTTTGTAACACTACACAATCTTGGATTTCAATCGTCTCCTTTTAAATACTCTATACATATTTTGATTTTTTTTAAACAATACTAAAATTATCGATCTTGAGATCTAGACTGTCGATTGGAGGGTTACACTGTCGTTGATTGCATGAATGCGTACAGTTAGTAACAATAGAAATTTTGAATTTAAAAGAGATGATCCACATATTTGAATCTTTTGTGGCGACATAGAAAACCGTTGAGTCTAAATTTAAAGAATTTTAATTTTTCTTTCTTTTTCCCTTTGCGCTATATTTTTTTTTTCTCTTTTTTTTCTTTTAGATTTAATAATTGCTGAATAAATTTTATTGTTTATTTTATACAAGATATAGAGGACATTGAGGAAAATTGATACATATTTTTGGAATAGCCTCACTTAAAAAACATAATTAGAAATGTGAAGGGTGTATCACTCATAATAATTTAAATAAACTCTAAATATTTTTATGAGTTACAACAAGTTCAAGCAGATTGTCCATAAAAATTCTTTTTTAATTTTTTTTCTGCGTTGGGTTTATATCCCAAACTTGTGTTACTTTTCCTTTTTTAATCAATATTTAGCTTATAGAAAAAACTAATATTTATTATTAGATGAAAGTTATGTGAACTCTGTTAATTTAAGAACTGATATCATCAGAGAACATGGTCCATAATATTGAGTAAATCTTTTTTAATCATAGTATAGTCAAATAGAGAAAGAGTGATGTTAGACAAATTAAGAAAGAGAAGTGTTTGAACATTCAAATAATAATTTTATTTTTATCAATATTCAAAATATGCATGTCATTTTTTGTTTGGTACCTATGGAGTGATGATGTCATGACACTTGACCATAGTAGCCAACTCATTACATTTTCAAATATTCAAAATGTGCTCCGTAATGCTAAGAAATGCAAGAAGCATGTGAAACTCCAAAGCCCACAAGAGTTTTTTATTTTAAAGTCAATTATCAATATCATTAATATTGCCAGTATTTTACTAAATATAGATAGATATCGAACTTACAACTTTCTTATCACTCTATTTCTTAACTCTCATATCTCAACCACCAAATCAATTTTATATTCCTTCCAAAAGAATTAGGTTTAATTGCACTTTTGCTCCCTTTATTATTACCAATTCAGGGAATTGATCCTCCTATTTTAAAAATCGACAATTTTGATCCCTCTCTCATATTTTTAAATTAAAAAACGACGATTTGACATATTTTTAATTTTATAACATACAATTCTATAATATAAGATACAGCAGTATGGGATTTTTGTGAAGTTGTCACTATATACTAATGGCAGAATAGAAATAATGAGAACTATATTTAAAAATTTTAATTTACAATAAATAACGGCTGATAAATGAACTACAAGACAACAATTCATTTTCTCTAACCTCAAAATTGTAATAATGAAATCAACCTCTAGAAGCTCAATTTCCATTGAAGAACATCAATAAATAAATGGAAGAACATGAATTCAATTGTAAGAAATTGTCATTTTCACTAATAAATTAGATTGATTTGAAAAGGTACATGAGTTTTCAATGAAAGCACCAAAGTAAATTGCTTTCATCATTTCTTCTTATTGTTTTATGTGGCACTCTCCTTAGCTACTTCCATAGGTTACAAAACCTACATACATAAAAAACACAGGGAAAATGGAGAAAAATCTCAGTTGCATCATTACACAGTATCAAAACAAAAGATAGATAAACTCACTAGTCATTATATTCTGTTTGCAATTCTTTCTACTAACTGATGCACATTAACATTATTGGAAAATTTAAATAAAAAAATGAAGTAGTTACCGTTATCTAGTGCGCAATTTTTATTCAAACGTCTACTATGAAACCTTCAATAGTTCATGGAATGCTTCTTGTGGTATATCAACAGAACCAACACGTTTCATTCGCTTTTTCCCTTCCTTTTGCTTCTCCAATAGCTTCCTTTTTCGCGTAATATCACCACCATAACACTTGGCAAGAACATTTTTTCTCATGGCAGTAATACTGCAATAAATGTGAAGAGTTTAAGCATGGAAAAACATGAGTAAGGCAAGTTAACAAATTACTTAGATCTGTTAGAATAAACAACTTAATTAAGTGTTTGTAGCAAAAACAGTTATCATATACGTACTTATGTATAAATTATTTTTAAAACAAATTAAATAAAGTCAAATTATTTTCATATAAGTTATAACCTATTTTCATAAGCTATCTTGAAGAGCTTATGAACATATCATAAATCGTTTCCATAAACTCTCTCATGCAGTCTCGCAAGTGCTTATGAGGTATGTTAGTAAATAAGCTCAAATAAGTTTTCATATCAGAAGCTATAGGTTTTCCAGCAACCATTACAAAAAGACATATTATCACAATATTTTAAACATAGGCTTACGTCTCCCTTGCTACAATTTTTGACCCAATGGCGGCTTGTATGGATATCTCGAACATTTGCCTGATCAATATTTAGATGATTTTTTCGATTAGTTTAAACTCGTGAAAAGGTGTGAAAAAAATAATAATAATTTCTTGAACTAAATGACCTGTCTATGACTTTCTTCAATTTCTCCACCAATTCACGCCCGACACGATATGCTTTCGAGTTATGAACAATGGTTGCCATTGCATCAACTGGTTGTCCATTCAAGAGAATATCAAGTTTCACCAGATCAGACGGTTGGTAACTGTAATTCAACCCATTAAATGCATTGTGAGGTAGGAAGTATGATGTTCCAAATATATAAAGTTGTTTGCTTAATGATGAAATACTGACAGAAAAATAAGACACGACACAAACACTGATAATAATTTGAAATGGTGAAAGTAATTAAATTTGAATGTAATGGACATTTAACATGTATCAAACACCAAACACGCCTTCAATCTAAAGTATCAGAGGTACATATTCACATTTGATAACATATGACATCTAATAGAATATATGGTATCAAATTTTACTAAACAAAAGTAGATGAGGATGGGAGTACTTACTCTGAATCCTCATAATCAAATGATGCATAGCCTGATGTTATACTCTTCAATTCATTATAAAAGTCAACAACAATTTCCCTCAAAGGAATACGATACTTCATGAAAGCCCTTTGACTGCAGGAGAGAAAATTAAAGGATCATTGCATTTGAACAAAGATCAAGGTTGTCAAAGTTGCGAGGCTATGTAAACTTGTGGAATATTTTGTAGATTGAACTCACAAAGCAGTAAGAGTTTATGTAAAAATGATAAAACAGCTCACTATCTAAACAAGAACTAATATTATCTGCATTGTAATAAATATTAAACATTTCCAACTTCTTAATAAAGAAAACTACATCGAAGGACAAATTGACAAATCACTAAGTCCAAAATTGTTAAGATCCACTCATTGGGCCACTCATATTTGTGGACACTCCAAATGTCCAATCTTGGGCATGAAGTGTGTTGTGAATTGTGATCCCACGTCGATTTGAGATATGGCCAAAGCAGTCTTACCTTAGGGTGTTTTTGGATATGTTAAATTTAACAGAGCAGAATTAAATTGAATAGAATAGAGCGGAATGGAGCAGAACGGAACAAAATAGAACAAAGTTTTCATTATCCCCAAAAAGTACATCACTTTTCATGAAAAGGATTGATATATTAATGAAATAGAAACTCTGACAAAATCGTACCTGTCAATGAAAGAGTGCTCCAACTGCTGACCCCTACGCTCAGAGACAAGAGTGATAACAGGTCCAACATACCTTAGATCAAACGATTAATTAAGATAGTGAATATCAGCTATGAAAGAAGAAAGTAAATTAAATAAAACAAGACATGCACTGTTGGTGTAAATAGTTTTACACTATCGTCCAATGAGAATTCAAAATTTTGTGATTATATTTAATTGCAGTTACAAAGTACACTTACGTGGCAATATCATGACTTCTCATTGGATGTCAGTGCAAAACTATTTTTACATCGACAATGCATCTCCATATAACACAATAAATTATACTATGTTTGGGGTTGTGCAAGAGCTTACTCACTAGGAATAACTATAGTAGCTATTACTGTGGGTTCCCAACATGCTACCACTCGTTGCTTGGGATTAGACGGCAACGAAGCAGGATTCTGAACTTCTAATTTGCTGAAAAGAAAACCCTAGAATATTAGTAAACACAGTCAAACTTAGCCTGACAAATACAACTTTGTTATCTACCTTCCATCAGAATACTCATATATGTATGGCACAGTAGGAACAGTTGAGATAATATGTGCTCCATATTCCTGTTTACACAAATATACTGTTGTCAACAACTCACAAATCTTGAAAATGGGGGAAACAAACAAAGGTTGGTCATTTCAAGTCAAAGACATGAGCAATGCCTATGAAGCATACATACAGATCAGATTTTTTTAAAGGTGTGTTGTCTTGCAAAATATATCTTGGCCCTCAGCATAAAGTCATCATTTGGTTTCCGGTGTGTTACACTATGAAGCATCGACGCAATATCAATACTAATTGGTGAATAAGCCAATTTTTTTAAGTCAAATTTCGATGCAGCCGCAAAACTTTTGGATACAGTTTAAGTTGTTTTACTATGACAGGTGATTTATCACTTTCTTTGGCACAAAATGTCAATATCTACATAGTTTCCGTTCTCAGCCTAAGTCTATTTCAAATGCATGACTGTTTTCGCCTCCCAGATGTTATATGTTTGTATTTTTCTTCTTTCCCCAACTATGTTTACTGCATAATTGTAATTTCCTATGGTTAGAACTTTATTCTAAAAATATACAACATCCAACCGAAACCAGATATTAGTTTGTAATGTCTAAGCTATATGATCTGAGTTTGATTTTTAGAATTGCAATTATATATCGAGTTTAATGAGGATGCAAAGTTAGTTTAAATTAGTTTTACGTCAACATCTAATGAGAACTCGTCAAATTGCCACATAAGTTCACTTTGTAACCGCATTTGAAAATAACTGTAAAATACTAGATTTTCATTGGACGTCGGTGTAAAAGTTACACTGACAATGTATATCCCCTTTTCTCTTACATGTTTATCATGTTTTATGAATTTTTTATCCACAAATGCACAAAATGTATTGTAACCTGTAATTTTCAAGAATAGGCAATCACTATGTAAGATATTGATGTTACCTGTTCAAGTCTTTGATGAAAAACATCCATGTGCAGAAGGCCTAAAAACCCACACCTGATTCAATAAAAGAAAAGAAACATAAAAAACACATTCCTTATGAAACTTCTATTTTCCAAATTTTAAATTTTAAAATACAATTGTTTTAGTAATTGATACCAAACCTGAAACCTAGACCAAGAGCAGTGCTAGTTTCTTTAGCAACAGAGACACTGGCATCATTACATGTCAACCTCTCTATTGCATGGTTGAGTGCTTCGAAATCGGATCCATCAGCTGGATAAAGACCAGAGAAAACCATGTGTTTTGCTGGTTTGAAGCCTACAATTTTCAAATATAAAATTACTAAGAATTGAAGAAAATTAGACCAATGAAATGCCTATCGATATTATAAAAGATAATAAATATTCTCATAAGAATAATTTTCAAACAATGAAATGAACTTATTCCATTTACTGCAAGTCCACTGTCTAAAAGCTATGCAAAAGTGAAATACTTTCTTCAGTCTCAAATATAAGCAAAAAGTACTCATCTTTGGTGGTCATCTTTGTAAACAAATTTAACTACTTTCACTCTATTTAATGATGTCATTCCTAAAATACTCCTAAATTAATATAGATTTTATTTTCCTATGAATGACACTATATGAAGAATGCACAAATTATTTTATGAGATTAAGAAGCTTAATTACACTTAACTAAGTTTCTTAATAAATGTGAGATTAGTTACTTTTTCTTATAATCAAGACCAAAAGGAGTATAAATTATAAGAGAAATTATGTGCAGTAAAAAGCAGTGTGAATAGCCTATGTGCATGGCTCTAAGTTAACCAACTAGATGAGACGAAAAATAGATGACAAGTAACAGTTTTCAACTAAAATGTTGACAAACTAATTTCTAGACATAGGAAGTGCAAGATCACCAATTTACCTGGAAGAGGTTCCACAGGGCCTTCGCTCCGTGTATGGTAAATTGTGTCGCCAACACGTGCCTCTTTGGTTGATCGCATGCCACTTATAACATAACCAACTTGTCCAGTAAGCAAGACACCGGTAGACGTAAGTTCAGGATGCATGATGCCTATATCCAAAGCTTCATATGATCTACCAGTCGCGGCCGAAGAAATCTTATCCCCCTTGCGCAGGGCACCATCAACGACAGCAACATGGCATATCACCCCTTTGTATTCATCATAATATGAATCAAGTAAAAGCATACGTAAAGAAGATTCACTTCTCCCATGAGGCGGAGGTATGCGCTCTATAACAGCTGGAAGAACTTGTTCAAGACCTTTCCCAGTTTTAGCCGATGTTAGCAATGCATCACTTGGGTCAAGATCGAACATCGATTTCAATTGGGCTTTAACACGGTCTGGATCAGCTGTTGGCTGGTCTATCTTGTTAATGACGGGTATAATCGATAAGTTAGACTCGAAGGCAAGGTAAAAGTTAGCAACAGTTTGTGCTTGAACTCCTTGAGCAGCATCAACAACCAAAAGCACACCCTGACAAGCAGCTAGTGACCTTGACACTTCATAACTGAAATCGACATGCCCGGGAGTGTCAATAAGATTCAACAAATAATTAGGTGATTCTTTTCCATCGTCACCATTTATGATATTCTTATAGAACATTGTTGCTGTCTGAGCTTTAACTGTTATTCCCCTTTCTCTCTCCACCTAAGACATTTCAAAGTTCAAACTTCGCCAATTAAGTAAACATATGACATAAAAGTCAAGAAACATAAAAATATAACCTATCTAGCACCCATACTTCAAAATCTCAAATTGAAAGTGTGTCTGCATGTTGATGTCCAACACCATCATGACACTTACACGTATAGTTTCATCTAATCACTTTGAATTTTACATATTATTATTGGTTTCTACGTGCCATTGTATGTGTCGATGCTTCATAGAATATGCTGCACTTGTCCATAGTTATAAGCCCTTCGGAATATAAATTGTAAGGATCAATAGAAATTACTAGATAGTTTATTATATTTTTCCAAAACATCTACACACAGAGCAATTTAGTACTTCTTTCGTCTCATAAAAAGTGTCTCATTTGCACTTTTTCTGTCTCAAAATAATAGTCACTTAAAAAAACTGCAACATTTATTATTTTTTTCACTAATATACTCTTATTTGTAGAATTTTCCTCCACTTAACTACTCCATTAACTAAAATTAATAAGAGTATTTTTGTAAATGATACTCCCTCCAAAATATAAACAAAAATGGTAATTGAAAGACAGTTAAGAATTTAGTCTAAACACATCAACCTTTCAATTACCATTTTTGTTTATATTTCATTCTGGAGGGAGTACTAATTATACAATTGAAATCAACTCAACTAATCATTTTCTTAATGAAAAGAGCATAACCCAAACGTGACATTTAACATGAGAAGGAGAGAAAAGTAACAAACGGGCTTATAAATAACAACAGAGGTATCCAATAAATTTCATTTTTTTGTCCCAAAACCTACCCATTGTCCCATTCCACGTCCTAGTTATAACCCAAAAACATACTTAAAAAAAGCAATGATTTTGCACAATACCCATTTCACAAAAAATGCAAATAAACACACCCAGATGAAAAAAAATTGATAATTTATTTTTTTAACAGAAAAAATAAATATAAAAAAAAAAAACCTGCAATTTATCAAGATACTGAGGCTGGCCAAGTCCTTTCTTAATAGTTCCAGTGAGTTCCAAAAGGCGATCAGCAAGAGTTGATTTTCCATGATCCACATGAGCAATTATCGAGAAATTTCTCACAAGCTCTGGTGGGTACTGACTCAAATCTATAACGGGTTTCTCTTTCGTGTTGTTTTGGCGTGATTGGGTACAGAAAAGTGCACGGTTCAATGAAAATCTTTGATGTGTTAAATTGAAATTGAATAACAATGACACATAATTTGATTGCTTTAAGGTTTTGGAAGCTTTTCTCAGATAACCCATTTCAGGGTTTTTGAGATTCTTTTTGTTACTGAAACTGCGTTTTGATGAACATCGGTGAAAAGATGAAAACCCAGTTTGATTTTGCTTTGCTGTGATACGACGTCGTTTTGAAGAAAATATTTCACATATAGACTGGGCTGGACTTTTTCCATGAGAATGAGAACTTTGGGTTATTTTCGGGGAATTTTACTATTTGTACCCCATTATTTATTTATAGTTACATCACATTCCATGAATATGACTTGAGGTAGTTATAACAAAAGTTAAATATTACTATTGATGTTTGTGATTGCCAATGTATAAGAATTAATTTTTTTTACTTATTATCTTTTATGTAATAAAAAAATTCAACATAACCATACTATATATAAGTATTTTTGCTTAAATTTTCAGATATATTTTTCAATTATAATATAGTTTAATGCTTATTATAAAATCAAATCAAGTAATCTTCTCATATCAATCTAATATATTTGTATTTTCATTATTTTAAAATAAAATATTTTATTAAAAAAGATTTTCGTCAGTAATGTCATAATTCAAAAATATCATTTCACTATTCACAACTCGTATTTTTATTTGTTTCGTTTTTGTAAAATTATATAATTTATATTTGTCTTATTACAAAAAATTGAATGTTATTAGTATTATAGTAGAAAAGGAAACAATGAGGTAAAAAAAGTATTAAAATTTTCATCCATAACAATTTTGAAATTATTTTTATTTATTTGAAATATTTAATTTTCTTATATCTATTAAATTAGTGTGTTATTATTTCTATATAAATAAATAAATAAATCATTCATGATATTTTAGAATGTGATTTTATTTTATATTAAATTTTTCAATCTTCTAGTTTAATATAATTTTAGTTTGCAATTTGTTAAAAATAGTATTTCATAGAGATATGAGTATAAGTTTGTGTAAAATATTTATTTTTCGTGTTATAGCTTATTATCATTAGTTTTTTATCTAAATACTAATAAATTTTCATGTAAAATAATATCATTATTGCTTTTAGATATAAAGAGGGTCAAAATTCAAAAAAGAAGATTACATAAAAGTCTCATGTTGCAAATGTTTATTCCTCCAAAGCTAGAATAAAGTGACATATAGTAGCCCAAACTATAGCTCAATAAGATTTTTTTTCCCAACATAAGTTCTTCTCCTTATTGACTTACTTTTATTTATATTTGAGATCCACAGTTCCTCTCTTTATTGACTTACTTTTGTTTATATTTGAGATCAAAAGAAATACATAAATTCTTCAAACACAAAAGGCAAAGAGCGAGGTTCCACTTGTAAAGTTAGAATAAAATCCCAAAGAAACGTTATATCCATGGCCAACATACATGCAACCATTGCTAATAGACATGCCACCATAGACACTAGCTCCAGTCTCATAGGACCATAAAATTCCTCCATTTCTAGCATTGATTGCATATACATTTCCAACTTTATTTGTTGATCCAGCAAAAACAACTTCATTTGCAACACTAACAGGGCCATTAGAAGAACTATTGCTAGGATTAGCTATGGACCATATTATTTTTCCATTCTTGGCATCCATTGCTACCCAACCTCCAAAGGTTGTACTCATATTTGATGGTGCAAGATTGAAATTTTTGGCTTCTGAATTTGCTATATTGGTATAAATTTTTTTTTCATCGGTTGATGCACCCCATGTTCCACCACCCACAGTTCCACCAGGTCCAACTTCCTACGAAGTTTTGAGTTCATAATGAAATTAGCTAAGACATTAAAGGTCATGTTTCATTAAAGAATTAAATAAGCTTTTAATTTTTATAAATTTCAAAAAGAAAAAGAAAACAGTTTAGTCCCTTAAAAAATCTATAAAAAAAATAAGTTTTTTTTGTTAGTTTATAAAAAATAATAAATGATTATATATCTTAAAGGCATAATTGTTCATGCGGTCCTTAACTTAATTTCAGGTAACACTTTCGTTTCTTTATTTTCTTTTTCTCGATTTAGTCTTTTATTTAATTTTAAGTAACAATTTGACCCTTTATATCTTAAAATGTCAGCAATGTCATCATTTCTTTAAAAAACTTAGAAAATTCATCAAAATCTTCAAACAAAACCCATAAAAAATATCAATTTCAAGAAAATTCATATATTTATCAAATGCATAATTCAAATATTCAAATAAACTCATATTTTCATCTCCAACAACATCAAATTCGTCAAATAAAGAATAAAAATATGAGTTTATTTGAAGATTTGAATTATGAATTTGATGAAATTTGCATTATACTAAAGATAATAATTATTTTTATGAGTTTTGTTTGAAATTTGTATGAATTTTTTGAAGTTTTGTAAAAAAATGAAAACATTGTTTATATTTTAAGATATAAAAGTTCAAATTGTTATTTAAAATTAAATAAAAGACGAAATAAAATAAAAAATAAAGATAAAAGACAAAAGTGTTATCTGAAATTAAGTTAAGAAACCGTGTGAACAATTATATCTATCTTAAATAAATTTTAAATAACAATTATAATAATTTAATAAAATATTTTTGTTAATGATAGAAATAATATCATCATATACTCTTATAAAAACGAACGAAGATAATATAAGTCGTAAATTTTTTTAATGAACAAAATATATATATTGTACTATAAATTATACATATTACCATAAACCATAGAAGGTTGCCAGTGTCACGATTCAATGCCCATGCATAGCCACTTTTTTGGACAGCAACAACCATATCTTTCTTAGTACCATTTACACATGTAGTTAACATCATTGGTGCCTCTCCAAAATCAGCATCTGGTGTTGGACCTTGAGGTGGACAATTAGGATTTGAAGCATTTAAGGAACATGCAACAAACCATACATCATATCCTCCTAATTGGCGATACCATTTGATATTACCATAATCCAAATCAAGGGCTAAGATTGAATTGGAGTGGTTTTCTTGTTCAACACATTTGTCTTGTTTAATAGGAGTAGTTTCATTATTTTGTCTTTCTTGACATTGAAGTATGTTTAATGGGGCAGAATATAAATTTCCAGTGGCAATATAGATATGATTTCTATAAACATCAATGGAAGGACTACTTCCCCAAATAGCAGCTCCTGCATATTCTCCTTTCTTTCCATTGTTATTTGGCAACATATAGGTCTTCCATAAGATCACACCACTTTTGGCATCAAGTTTTATGAAGCTTCCACGAAATATGCAACATTGTTCAATGGTTGCTCCTTCTTCTAGTGAAGATGTTCCTACATAGTAACCCCTATATTTAAACAGAAGTTAAATAAATTTTTAGTTTTTATAAAATTTTAAAATGTAGATTTTAGTTTTTGCAAAAAAATTCACATATATAATTCTTAAAAAATTATCTTACAAGCATTCTTCGTCTTTGTTAAAATGTTAAAATATATTTTTTAATGATATCTTTTACACATGTTTATATAATTATAAAAAATTACTCCACAAAAAGTGATGTCATAATTTATTTATTAAAGTACATACACTTGAGGTAAAAGGGTCATAAAGAGTGATATTGAAAGTTAATTGAAATTATTAAATTTAGAGTTTACAAAGTAGTCCAATTGTGCATGGTTGGGGAAGAATTTATATTCATGGACCAATGTCAAATTAAGCAATTACGTTATATGTTAGAATTGGAATGTCGTTATTATCAAACTGGAAAAATAAAATAGAAGAAGGACTTATATGTTAAATTGGTTAAGAATGTGAGTTGTTATAAGTTTATCTTACTTTGTAAACATTTGTGTAAATGTTTGAAAACAATTTTTTATTTTAAAAACTTATAATTGTTACAATTATAAGTTATTTTAAACTTATTTACATAGTCAATGTTAGCTTAAATAAATAGCTTAGATATATAAGTTGTTTAAATTTATATATAATACTCAATATTGTTATTGTTGTGGAATGTAAGGGACACGAGAGTAATTAAAGACTAAATGTTCTAAAATTATAAAAGATTTTGATATTACATTTTCATTTAAAACTTTAATACACTAGGTATATAAGTTTCTTCTATAATATATCCAATATTTAACTTGGTTATAATTGATGATTTAACCACTCAAACTTCAACCCAACAATTATCGCTACACATCATTATATTTGTCTTTCTTCAAATTGTATTCAATGGTTTAGAAATTAGTGATTCATTTAGTTAGATAACATTTCTTTAGAGAAGACTAAAGAGGAGTGAAGAAAATTATCTTGGTGAAATGAGGTGTGGTGTAAAGGCCAAAGAGGGGAATATGGCTTGGGAGTTAAAACATATAAAGTTTAAATGTATTTTTAATCGTTTTATTTATAAAAAATATATATTTTTAGTCTCGTTATTTCTAAAACTAGTTTTTATGATTCCCTATTAACTAATTATCGAAATTGTTTTGTCTCCACTATTTTTATAAAGTGATATTCTCATTAATGACGTGACACTTAGATTGTTTTTGTGATTTAGATAAAATAATTTTCATATTATTATTGTTGCAATTAATTGATTTAAATATTTTTTTTATCCCTGTAAATATAACAGTTTTTAATTTTAGTCTATGTAAATTTTTTTTATTTTAATTTCATCCCTGTAATATTAGATAAATTTATTTTTGGTCTTTAACGTCAAGTGAACGTTACAAAAAAACGTTAATTGACAGAAGAAAACGTAGACTAAACGTTTAAATATGTTTTTGATTCCTGTAAATATAACTTTAGTACCTGAAAAATATTTGTTTGAATTTCATGCTTATAATATCCAAAAACTTTATTTTTTGTCTTTAACGTCAAATGGATGTTACAAAAAACGTGAGCCGACAAATAGAGGAAAACATGAAATGCAAATTTAAATAATTATTCAAAACCAATATAACCGAAACAATATTTAAATATCAAATAAAAATAATTTATATACTTATTTCTAATCAAACAAGTATACAAACTCCAATGGGAATACAAATTTAAATAATTATTCTAAATAAATTTAACCGAAACAATATTTAAATAACAAATAAAGATAATTTGTATACTTATTATTTATTATATTTATATAATAAAATATTAAAAATAAAACTAATCAAATGTTAAATATTTTAATATTTTAAATTATTGTTGGATAACATAAATTAATTTTAAATATTTGAAATTTTATTTTTAATTTTAATTTTAAATGTTTTAATTTATAAATAAAATAAAATGAACATATTTTAATATTTTAATAAAATAAATTTATTTTTAATATTTAATATATAAATAAAATTTATATCAGTATTTTTAAAATTTTAAATTATTAAAAAAAGTTAAATAAAATAAATAAATTTAAATATTTTAATATTTTAATATATAAGCAAAATAAAACAAATTGATTTTTTAATATTTTTTTATACAAATAAAATTAATTACCACAATAATGACTTAAAAAATATTTTATCCAACTCACAAATCTCATCTAAGCATCATGTTATAAATCAGAGTGTTGTTGAGACAAAATCCCGAATTAATATTTTTCAGAATCAAACATTCAATTAGAATTGTTAATTACGATTATGATCATATTATCTATTAACTTGTGTTTTTGAGTCATTTATTTAAAAATAGAAAATCAAACACAATCATGCATATTAGTCATATGGTATTTTTCAAAGAAATCAAGAAAGATTTCATCATCATTTCCGGTTTTATATCATTCACACATCAAGAAAAGAACACACTTTTGAGAAGAATTTCTCAAAAGAATGTCAAACCGTATTGTTGACAAATTGATTGGAGAACAATCTAGTTGTTTTATTAAAAACAAGAGATAAAGTGGGTCATTTTGGGAAATCCAAATACATGTTCATAATTGAAAATTAGCACATGGGCTGTCCAAACTCAATGAGCATTAAAAAGAGACAAAAATTGAAGGCCCACATGCATAAACACACTTCTAAATTTTATCTCCATATTGATGAACAGAAAAAAGAACAATAGTATACAAGTACTCTTCAATGTCACTTTTACTACATTAGTTAGTCATGTATATGACTTTACATGGTCCTTTGACAGCTCACACTCACTACCACTCATGTTACCTTTAAGCCAATGTCTAACGTACTGGGTTGATAAAGAAACATAATTTCATAATGCTTAACAAAGCAAGGCTGACACCTCACATTAAAGACCAACAACTATATTTAGTTTTAAATGAATATTCAATCCTCTCATTCTCTATAAAAAAAAAAAGATCAATCAAAAGCTTCACCTCCTCTATGTTCATCAACCTCTTGATTTTGAAGGTAAAAAGAAATCAAATCATGTTTTTAAAGTCACCAAAGCTCTAATATGGACTTAAGCAAGCTCATAGAGGTTTGAATGAAAAGGTTGAGTACTTTCTTGATGAAAAATGATTTTTCTAGAGAAAAGATTGATACTACACTTTTTAGAAATATTATTAAATTTGATTTATGAATAATTCAAGTATATATTGATGATATTATCTTTGGTTCAACAAATGAAAAAATGTGTGAAGATTTTTCGAATCTCATACAAAATGAATTGAAATCAGCATGATGAGATAATTAAGAATTTTTCTTCACTTACAAATCAAACAATATTAAAATGAAATTTTTATTTGTCAAGAGAAATATATCAAAGATCGTCTCAAAACATAGAAAATGGATGAAGCTAAATTAATGGCAACTCCCATGCATCAATCTTCAAATTTGGACAAAGATGAAAAAGAAAAAACTATTTCATCTTGGCATTTAAAAAAAAATGATATTGGATGCTAAAATTGAGAGGTTTTTTTTTTTTACCAAAAAACTTTGATTATTATCATGTTTATCAAATCAAAATCAAAATTCAAAATCTAATTAACATGTTTTGTCATCCTAAAAAACTGAGAGATTGCTGAAGCAAAATTCCTAATTAATATTTTGAAGATAATCAAATATTTAATTAAATTTGTTAATTATAATTCTGATCATATTATCTATTAACTTGTGTTTTTGAATGATTTATTTAAAGATAGGAAATCAAACACAACACATGCATATTAGTCACATGGTCTTTTTCAAAGAAATTAAGAAAATTTTCATCATCATTCCTGGCATTATATCATGCACACATTAAGACAAGTACACACTTTTGAGAAGAATAAAATAAATTGGAAGAATCCTCAAAGTAAAGTCAAGTCAAATTGATGACAAAATGATAGCAGAATAATCTGGCTGTCTTATTAAAAACAAGAGACAAAGTGGATCGTTTTGGAAAATCCAAATGCATGTTCATAATAGAAAATTCGCACACGAGCTATCCAAACATAATGTGCATTAAAAAGAGACAAAGATTGAAGGTCCATGTGCATAAACACACTTCCAGATTGATGAATTGGAAACAAGGACAAAAGTACACAAATACACTCCAAATGTCACTATTATTGCATCCATAGGGCATGCTTTTAATTTTACACGGTCCAAATAATCCTTTGACAACTCACATTCACTATCACTCATGTTACCTGCATCACTAGGGCATGCTTCTAATTTTATATGGTCCCAATGATCCTTTGACAACTCACGTTCACTATCACTCATGTTACCTTCAAATCAAGGTAGAACGTTCTAGACAATTACTACAAACAAGAGAAAATTTGAAGAAAGCAAGATTGACACTTGACATTAATGGCCAACAACTATATTAAGTTTTAAATGAATATTCAAACCTCTCATCCTCTATAAAAAGGAGATCAATCAGAAGACAAATGCAATAGTTTCCAAAACAACTAATCTACACTTGATCATTAAGCTCAAGTTGCAAAGCTCTTCTCTCAAGAAAAACTAAGTTTTTTCACTATATTTGTGGATCATCTTATTATGTTCTTGCTATTAGTCACTCTCAAACAAGAACTGAGAAGTTTTTAGATTTCAAATACTTTTATGATACACATTATTTTGTAACTCAAGTCTATTTCTTAAGTTAGATTGAATGTGTTATAATTTTTTTTTTTTATATTTAAAAGGTGTTTGTAAAATTTTTTTCTAAACTAAAAGGTGACTAAAAAGTAAAAAAAAAAGGAAAAATTTGAAAATTAAAATTCAGAAAGAAGACCAAGAGCAAGAGGGTGTAAATGAACTTACCCATTGTAATAAGTTCCAGACATAGTAACAACAGCTGCAGGATGATTATCCAAATGGGCCAACCACACAAGCTCACCAGTTGTTCTTTTAAGCCCAATAACAACAGCAGGCCCATAAATTCCAATTATCAATAAATCTCCAGCCACAGTTGGAGTTGCTCTTGCCACCGTCCAATTTGCATTAATAATATACCCAGTTGCATTTAAGCCTGTTAATTTCTTTAAGTTTTGCTTCCAAATAAGTGACCCATCAATTTGTTTAATTGCATAAATGTTACCATTCCAACTTGGAAAATAAAGTGTTCCATTATAAATTGCTGGTGTTGCTGTAATATCTTTGCCTGCATTGAATTTCCATTTTAATCTTAGGTTTGGTGCTGTTTTGGGGCTTATCTTATACTCTTTCTTGGCATATCTTCTATTGAACAAATCTCCACCATGGTTTAGCCACTAATTAACAAGAAATATTGACAAAAAATAAGATTAGTTATTCAAGAAGACAAACACTAAGGATTATCATAATGATAAACCTTATTACAAATACGGTAAAGATAGAATATAAATGACTTATCTAATAAAAATACTTACAGAAATTATACTTTAAGTGTAAATCAGGTATTTATGCGCACAACTGTGCATATTAATCCTATGAACTTTGTAGGACTCAAATGCACTACAAACTCTCCTTATAAGAACTTTAACGCTGTTGTATGTCCAAACTCGAGTTCAAACTTAAGACATTGATTAAGTTAGAACTTAAAAGTGAACTAAAAATCTAATCTATTTGGTATAATTACATATCTATTAAAAGACAGTAAATTTTACATTACCACGTTATTCGTTTTTAATTGTTGTATAAGATTGTTTACTACATCTCAAAGAAATAAAAATAAATAATTAAATACATTATTGACAAAACAATAACCATTTGAACTTTGAAAAAGATAAATAAAATAAAAAAAATTAATACAAAGTTGCAGATATAAAGAAACAGAGGAAGTATATCTTACATCTGATTCTGAGCTTGCAACAAAAGCTACTATCACATGAACACAAAGAAAAAGTAAACGAAGAACAATATCTATTTTCCTTGACATTGAATTGAATATGAAGAGGGTGAGGCAGTTAGCAAGATGTTTAGGAAATTGATTTCAAATTAAGTAACTTGTAATATATTATATACTATAGCCAAGAAAATGGTGCTTAAGTATAGGTGAAATGATGTCACTTGGATCTCAGAAACTTTTGACTTAATAGATTTTTTATTTTTGATAAGTGAGAAAGAAAATTTGAACTCATTATAAAATAACTTGACATTATCCAAACATTGATATGTTCTTTTAATAATAATTCTGTTTTTCTGACCAAAATATTTTTTGATTTATTTTATATGAACATCAATCATTCAACTTTCTCTTCCTTGTAGGCAAACTACTTTTCTTAGGGGATGAGTAGATACAAAAATAGATTAGATTTAACTAGACTTTAAATAAATATAATTATGATATTTAGTGAAAATTTGTTATTTGTCGTAAACTTATTTTTGAATTTAGTTTGGCCTAAGTTTTTTAAAATTAATTCTATGTTGATTTGTTAGCTAATTTAAAAAGTCTTTTTTTTTTTTAATCTGATTTGGCCTAATATTTTTTAATTCACTAGAATGTCACTAAATATATTTGAATGATTTTGTAGTATGTATTTTATATTTTTATAAAAAATTTATTTACAAAAAATAAGCTCTAAATTATATTTTTAGGTATATATTTCTATTACTTTTATCTTGAGTTTGTAATATTTAAAAAAAAACTAATATTGTTAGTAAAAAAATTCATATTCAGCTTATGACAAAATAAAAAATTTTAAATTTTTGAAGGAATTTTTTTGTAATGTTCTTACATACTTATAAAAAATAATTCAAAATATATTAACATTCCAACAATGATTAAAATTGTTTGCATATTAATTTATAAATATTAAGAAGTTTGCTTTTTTTTTCAAGAAACTAAAAATAAATATTAAAATTTTTATAAGAATTAAAAATTTATTTAATTCAATCATTAGTTATGTTAAAAAATTATATAGATTAGTATGTCTAAATTATTTAAAAGATGAGCAAGTATATGATTTAAAGCAATATATACAAAATATGATGATATAATAATAATAGTAAAAAATATTATTTTGGGTTGAAGCATGATTTTTTTTCTTAACTATAAACTCCAAAACAAAAGACTAGGAATGAAAAGGGAAAGGAATTGCTCAAACATCAGCAAAAACAACGGTCGAAAGAAAAGCAGGAACAAATTCAATTTTTTTTGTATAGCAATCCAAATTAAGAGCAAATTTAGCCAATATATTATAAACATGATTACAGAGGCATCAACAACACAACCATATGACTAGAACCAGTGCTATACTTTGCAAGAGGACCTAGCTTAGGAACCCAATTGTCATATCAGATATTTATTTCTATGTGGATTTGTTATCCCATTGTGATCTAAAAGTGTTGATGTTACATGAAAAGTCATAGGAGGTTTGATAGTTTGGGGTATTGAAGTGATAAAAAAGTTATATGTTCAACTCAACTATTTGATAGTTTGGGGTATTGAAGTGATAAAAAAGTTATATGTTCAACTCAACTATTTAACAAAATGAAGAGGGAGATCAATATTATATATATGATTTTACTTCTACATCACAAGACTACAAGATGCACTAAATACTTTAAATTATATTTTTGTGTTGTTTTAATTTATTTAGGTTTGATTTTCTTGAATATTTTTCATCTCAAGTGTGAGTCTCTTACATCTTATACATGTATCGCCATTATCACAACGGGACATGTCGATTCAATACGTGTAAATTGAACATCATGATTCACTTCCGTTCTCTTGTCAAGTTGAACCAAAACTTTGAAACCATTGTTAACAATGAAAAGAGGAAGAAGAAAAACAACAACTTTAGGGTTTCATAACATAGAATGAACCAAACTAAAGTTAATAGGGTTACAATGAGTATATATACGGGAAAATAGAAAATGTCTAAAATACCCTTATTACTAATATATAATAACATTATCTAATATCTCCCCTCAAACTCACGATGCATTAACATGGAGCATCGAGAGTTTGTCAACTAAAAAACGGAAACGTTTAATGGAATGCATCTTTGTGAACAAATCAGCAATCTGTAAAGAAGAAGAGACAAACGATAGAGTAATAGTTCCATGCTGAAGATGATGGCGAGTAAGATGACAATCAATCTCAATGTGTTTGGTACGTTCATGAAAGACCAAGTTGTGAGCAATTTGAATAGCACTCTTGTTATCGGAGTGCATCGGAGTTGGTTCAGAAAGAGAGATACCCATATCAGATAAAAGCCAATGCAACCAAATTATTTCAACGGTAGTGGATGCCATAACACGATACTCAGCTTCTGTAGATGAGCGAAAGACAATGTCTTGCTTCTTACTCTTCCAAGAAATAATAGAGTCTCCAAGAAAGATACAAAATCCTGTGGTGGATTTATGATCAGTGGTATCACCATCCCAATCAGCATCAGAATAAGCTCGTAACTCCAATGAGGATGACGATGGAAAGAGAAGACTTTGAAATTGAGTTCCTCGAAGATAACGAAGAATCTGAAGAACTGCTGCCCAATGTACTATAGTGGGAGAGACAACAAACTGACTAACAACATGAACAACATAAGCAATGTCAGGTCTGGTAATCGTAAGATACACTAAGCTGCCAACCAAAGTACGATACAAAGTGGAATCTGGTAAAGGAACACCTTCCGAGGGAGCATATTTTACATTCAACTCAAGAGGAGTATCTGATGCTCTAGTATCAGAAAGACGAGCCTGATCAAGAATGTTGGCAATATACTTGGATTGAGAAAGAAGGTAGCCTCTAGGAGAGTAGACAATTTCAATCCCCAAGAAATAGCGAAAAGTTCCCAAGTCCTTCATCTCAAACTGTTTGGTAATTGCAATTTCAACTCATTGATTCCACTAACATCATCACCTGTAATAATCATATCATCAACATATAGAGAAAGTATAATGCGACCATGAGTGGTGGACCTTATAAACAATGCAAAATACTAAAATACCCTTACTACTAATATATAATAACATTATCTAATAACCATTTGTTGGGGAATTTAGGTAGGTGCAACAACGGACCTAATGGTTTAGAATCATAAAAGACTTTGACACCATATCACTCAAAATCTTAAAGCAATAAGTATATGAGTCTCTCTCTTGTAAATCCAAAATTATACTTATTCATAATCGATGTGAAACTTAACTCTTACACTTGAATCCAACAACTTATTTTATTCTATTTCACTTTACACCGTCAATCCAAAAATCCCCTAAAAATGTTTCCAATGAATATTGTCAAATATATATTTTTTTTAAAATACAATATAATTTTATTAATATATTTAGAAAAAATTCAAAGAAACCTATATACTTTCTTTTCTATTTTCTAATTTTCTTTATTCCCAATTGCAACACTTAATTAGTGCAACAAAAAGAAAAGATAGGTAGATATCATTAAAAAAAAGTAGATAAATTAGAAGAGCATGCAGAGGCATCATTATTGAGGAGTGACATCTCAGCCAAATTAACCCCTTACATCCCTAACAATCATTTGCAACACATTCATAAATGATATTCAAATAGCAAAATAAAAAGAATTACAAAATTCAATAACTTAAAATAGACATTTTTTATGTAAATTACAACTGAATATGTTCACCTTTATTCCATTTTTTATTCTTTATCTCTTTAATAAGTATTCACTTAATCAACCATTTTATTACATATTCATATATAAAAGTAAAATTACCCATATTTGTTCATTTGTTGTATCTCCAACATATTACACACAAAATGCAAAGAGTGAAATATTTGCCTTAGGATTATAATTTGCAGGGGCAGTAATTAAGCTAAGACCCTGCCCAAAATAAATGCAACCATCACTAATAGAGATTCCACCATAGACACCAATGCCAGTTTCATAAGACCATAGAATTTGTCCATTTTTTGTATTTATAGCATATGTTGTTCCATCTGAAGTTGGAGATGCAACAAATAGAACACCATTAGCAACACTAACTGGACCACTTATAAGAGTAGTATTGCTAGGATTGGATATTGACCATAGGATTTTACCATTCCTAGCTTCCAATGCCACCCATCCACCATTGTTTGCAATCTTATTAGATGGTATAAGAGTGAAATTTTTAGCAAAAGTATTAACAATGTTTGTGTATATATTTTGTTCATCAGTGGCTGCTCCCCATGTTCCTCCTCCTCCTAGCCCACTAGGCCCTGCTTCCTACATACATATAAATACATTATTAATTCACACACACCCTAAAATTCAATATTTCAATTTCATGCATTTGGAATCTTGTGCATTTATAAAGTGGGACATCAGTGACCGTCAGATAAAAATTAGGTGGTGAAAATATATTTTGTACTTTTTAAATATAAAATATTAAGTTTAAATTTTGTATATTAATGGAACGACCACTGATCTTTTGATGACATGTGTGTACTAGATTCTAATATCCAGCTCTCTTCCAATTAGAGGTGGGTAAAGTTTAATTTTAGAATTGTTTGAAAACTGAACCAAACCGGTTTTCAATTTGAGAAAACTGAACTGAACTAATTTTCAGTTCAAAAAATCGAACCAAACTATTTTATAAATCGATGAACCGATTTATTACTTTAAACCAAACCGAACTTAGTTTTTTTGTTCCTATAGGCCAAATTAACACAATTACCCCTAATTACTTCTAAAAAAACAAATTCGATTCTAGCTTTTTCGAATTAAAACTAGTTCGATTCGGGTTTTTCAAACTAAAAACCGATTCGGTTCAGTTTCTTCAAACTGAAAACCAATCTAGTTCGGTTGTAGTTTTAAAAAATCAATTCGAAAATAGTTTGGTTCTCAAATTTTATAATTCAGTTCAGTTTAAAAACAATTCAGTTCAGTTCAATTTTACAGTTTGATTCAATTTTTGATTTTTTTGAATACCCTACTTCCGATGCATGACATTTGTGTTGCAATTAAAACTCATGTCACTCCATATCATTAATATTATTAATTATGACTATATTTGAAAAATAATAATAGATGTATCTAGTAATTTTAAAAGAATTTATATATAAAACAACTTTTTAAAATAAAAAAATATTTAGAGACAGAGGTAGTACCACAGACCAGACGAGGCTACCATTGTCACGATCTAAGGCCCATACAAAACCACTTTTTTGAACAGCAACAACGATATCCCGTTTGGAACCATTCACATAAATAGTTAACATCATTGGTGCTTCTCCAAAATCAGCATCTGGGTTTGGACCTGGAGGACAATTTGGTGTTGATAAATTGTTACAAGCTGCAAACCACACATCATAACCTCCTAATTGGCGATACCATTTGATTTTTCCAGAATCTAAATCAAGGGCTAGGATTGAATCTGAATGGTTATCAGGATCAATACATTCATCTAGATGACTTGGTATAGTTTGATTATTTTCTTTTTCTTGGCATTGACTTATTCTCAATGGGACAGAGTATAAATTTCCAGTGGCAATATATACTAAGTTTCTTAATGGATCAATTGATGGACTACTTCCCCAAATTGCTGCCCCTGAATATTCACTTTTATTTCCATTATTATTTGGTAGCATATATGTTTGCCATATAATGGCACCTGATTTTATGTTTAGTTTTGAGAAGCTACCACGAAATGTGCAACATTTTTCTACACTTGATGATTCTTCTTGTGAAGATGTTCCAACATAGAAACCCCTGTGTGAAAATGTTATAATAGATCTTATCATAATATTTCTCCATAATAAGAGGCATATAATTAAATGTAAATGTTGAAATGTGTTTTTTTGTGTGTGACAGTTTACACATTTTATGCTTCACTACTTAAACAATATATTCTCATTCTCATGATGAAAATAATACAAATTAACTTCTAGTATGATAAGAAATTTTGATAGGTTTGTCTCACTCTCTCACACACGCATGTGTATAAATATATATAGAGATTTTTAGATTTGATCATTGGATAACAATCATTTCTCTCACTTTTTCATTATAAAATATTTTCATTTCATATATTTTCTATATATAATGACATGTAATTATTAATTAATCTATTATCTACTATATTTTCATTTCATCGATCCACATCTAAATACATTTTTAATAATTTTGTCGATAATTAATCTTTATTGAAAAATTTTAAAGACCATCATTAACGAAGTTACTTTTCTTAACCATATTTTTTATATTAATTAATGAAAATTATTGGAGTGTAAAGTAGTGATGATGTGTCAGCTACATATGAAATTGACTAAATCACGATGAGGCACCAAATATATATTATATATTGAAAATTCAAAAAGAAGATAACCTTAAGTTTTATGGATTAGCACAAAGTAAAACAACCACAAGAATAGGGTTGCATTTGTGTAAGAATACAAAAATTAAACATATTGTTTTTGTTTAGTTTCACAATTTGATATAGTTGTGTTTTATTTTGATATTCTTACATAAATATAAAATTGTCTTATCGGATGGTTTCCCTTGTCTCAACCTTTATGTAGATTTGAACCCTAATTTTTTATTTTTTTTATTTTATAGATTTTCCATATGTATTGTCATGTCATCATGATTTATGACCAAGTCAAACGTCATGCATTTACATATTAAATATTAAATAAAAAGTCAAAGGAGACATTAAAATCTTATAATTATACAAATTGGAGACTAAAATTCCAAAACAGGACCAAAATAGTTTAATATGTTTAAATTTGAATAAAAGATACTAACCCTTTGTAGTATGTTCCAGACATAGTAATAGCACCTGAAGGATGGCTATCCAATTGTGTGATCCAAAGAAGATTACCATTGGTTCTATTAAGAGCAATAACAACAGCAGGACCACATAGTCCAACAACAAGTAAATCATGACCAACTATACTTGGAGTTGCTCTTGAGAAAGTGGAATTAACATTACGAACAGAGCCAGGTGATTTTATCCTTGTTATATTTTCAATGTTTTGTTTCCACACAAGTGATCCATCACATGCTTTCACTGCATAGATATAACCATTCCAACTTGGAAAATAAATTGTTCCATTGAAAATTGTTGGTGTTGAAGTTATTTCTTTTCCTACATTAAATTTCCACTTCAAACTTAGGTGAGAAATTGTTTTTGTGCTTATCTTGTGTTCCTTGTTTGCATACCTTCTATTCAATAAGTCTCCACCATGGTTAATCCAATCTTGTGAATCTTCCTCAAACCACTAAAAAAGAGTAAGTTAATCCGAGTTACACCACAACATTTAGAAAGGAAAAAAAATGTGAATTTTTAGTCAAAAAGAAAAATAAAAAGATTGCTTTATAGTAAATTTTTAATTAAATAAATATAACATAGTTCAAGAATAATGAGAAATAATATATAGAGATTGAGAGTGAAAATGTATGCATAATACATATGAGCTTACAACTTACAAGAGCTGTAATTATGTGAAGGCAAAATATTAGCCAACAAACAATGGTGAATAATTTGTTATGAGGTGATGCCATGGTTGTGGAACTTTGATTTCACTCTTTTACTTCAAGATACCTATTTAAATTAAATTGTTAGAAGTCCAAATTTAAAGAAGACAAAATTAGATATTAAATTAGTTGTTGAACATGTATTCATTCTTTCATAGTCATTGGTATTAATTTGACAGAAATACTTTTAAATTAGTTGTTGAACATGTATTCATTCTTTCATAGTCATTGAATTATTTTTTATATTACCTATTAATATTATTATTATTATTATTATTATTATTATTATTATTATTATTATTATTATTATTATTATTATTTTAAGTTTTAGAAGATACGATAAATATCACTTTAACTAATTCACAATTTGTGAGGTCTTATATTTGAACAATATAACATCTAATCTAACAATATCGACATTTGTCAGTTAAAATAAAATTTAAAAATTATAATAATATATGGAGGTGCACAAAACTTTTGGTAAGTTAATTTCTTTTTGGCAGACTAATTTTAAAATATTTGAAGAATTTTCAAACTTCTCTTATATTGAATTGGATAAAAGTTGTGCATATATTTTCTAGATTTTTCAATAACTCAAAAAAGTATTATTATACCAATATGCACGGTATCTTAATTTATGTGTCAAACTAAACTGATTTTTCACCAGATAAGAAGTTGACTTTTTTCATTGTTTGACTTTCCACCTATTTGTTTTTCACATAATGAGATCAATCTTTGATAAGCTAAGGTTCAAAATCAAACTCATTCTAGATGCATCAAGGATAATTTAGGATTATTAGATGTGAGCTCACCCTCATTTGTAAATATTTAATTCAGTTTTTTCTAAAGAAAAAAAAAGTGAAAAACTACGTATCTTCTTTTTGATGAATTAGAATTGAGTAGGATGGCAACGGAGTGGGGTAGAGCGGATTTTCTCTCCTCCATCTCCGCACCCTATATCTGTTGGTAATAGGATTCAAATTTTTCTGTCGTATTCGCACTTCTTCATATATATAAAATAATAAATTTTAATTTATATTTATTATAATTAATATGTTAAAATAATAATTATTATATAATAATAAAATTAAAAAATATTAAAATGTTTTCTATAGTGAGATGATTATAATTTTTAATATTGAAAAAATATATAAAATTTAAAAAAGACAATATTATTACTAGCAATGCAGATTCGAATGCAGGTGCGGGGCGGATATCAACGTCCTAAACCCGCTCTTGTCATTGAGTTTTAATATTGTGAAAAATCCATACTCGCACCTGTATCCAATAAAAATGGATTTTCTTCGTCCAAATCACGACGGATTCGGATGAATACTCACCAATATAGATTATGTTAGACATCCCTAGAATTGAACTCAGTATATGATGTTTACAATGCTTGCATACACCACACAACAAATACTTGTGCTATAAATGGATTTTTTTAATTTTTCATTTAATACACTTTAATTATGATATGTACTTTTTTATTTGTCTCAAAACTCAAATTAGTCTGAAACTTCATGTGACATCTTGATTTTTTAAATTCTATTTTTTCAAATTTGATCATAAATAAATTGTGTCTATCTTTTTTAGGGAGAAAATGAAAGAAAGAAGGAGAAAATCAAAATCCTATTTTTTAAAAGGAAATGTTAACTTCTATTATCGCTCTCAACGTAAAAATTTAAATTCATTTCAACTTATTACATACAAAGAGTTAATATAATATATAAATCAAGGCTAAATTCTTAGAAACAAAGACTCTTCATTTTATTATCCAACTACAGGTTTCGTATAAAATGAACCTATGAAAAAATTGGTCATAATTTTGAATATTTTTGTAAAACCTTTTTAACAAATTTAAAACCAATGCATATTTATTTTAGAGCTTCCAACTGCATGTCACAGCTCTTCTTCGCATCCAAGTCTACTAAATTCTACTAAGTTAAGTTGAACGTTCACTTTTTTTAAAATTACGAAGACTAAAATCGTTATATTTAAAAAGTTAAAGGGCAAAAAATGCATTTTATCCCTTACTAAATATATAAATTTTTTAAATTAGTTTCTTAAATAAGAACGTTTTGAAATAAAACAAAAATTTAATTAAAATGGAATACCATCTCTTATTCCTAAATATATTTCATATAGAAAATCGTGGAGGAGTGTATAAGAAAAAGGTGACGGTGCAAATTAGTAAGGCAAAATGTAATCAGACGTAAGCCCAACTAAAGAAGTTCCATCAACTACATATTGGGAGGCATTCTTAATCAAAATGGGCCTAGGTTGTCTCAGGCTTCGACCACAACCAATCACATTCTATGTTTTGAATCTTGTAGTACTTCCTTATAAAACAACATTTGCATAGGATCCAAACACCATTGTTTTTACTTCTAGCTTAAACCAACATTTTTTTAGATTATTACTCATACTTTGCAAACTGCTGCCATTCATTGCCCGCAGGAATCACGTGATGATATTGATGAAGCTTTAAATAAGCAATTTCAAGTAAACTATTGATTTGCGGCTTGAAATTGTCAATGTCGGATAAATTAGGATCTGATTAAAGTTTCGAAATACTAAATTGTTCTGTCATTTTGTAATTTGTCGGACAATATGAGACATTTGTCAATTTGTTCTGTTAAGAGTTATGAGATGTCACGTTAAGTGTCACTCTTACTCTGTCGTGTCATATAGAGACCTTTGATTAATTAGTAAAAGTCTAAAATTGAGTTCTCATTCTACATGTGAGTTTTAAAGTTTATGGGACATTTTGCCTTTAATTTTACTTTCTCAGTCTCTAATTATAAACATTCATTGTTGTTTTACATATATTAAAAAATAGATATTTATTTTATTGTGTCAATCTTATATGTTGAGTTTCATACATATTATTTGTATATAAATAGGTTGAACTTTGAATTTTATTAATACGGGGTATTTTAATAAAGTAATTGAGTTCAAGTCGTTAATGAGCTTTAATTAATGATGAATTTTCCGGGAGAACTCGATTTCAAAATCATGATGGAATAATTTTTGGTCAGTCTTTACTTATCTTTCAACCGAACTTTAGATTACCAGAATCTCATTCTTATGAGAATCAAGGAGTTAAAACCAATAAAATAAATAAGGGGTATATTTTTAAAAAGTAATAAATGATTAATGTAAAGTAAGCATATATTAACAAAGTAATTGACCCTAAGTGATTAATGTCATTCAATTAAGAACAAATCATTTAGGATAACCCAAATGCTAATCTTGATTGAATCAATTATTTGTCAAATTTTACTTATCTAAAATTCGTACTCTGAATTATCAAAGTCCATTTTCTTTAAAAATAAAAAAGTTAAGACAAAAATAAACTTATATTTAGAGATTAATTTTTTTTTCCAAATGTACTTATAATTAATATAATAGTTATTTATGAACACTTATTTTCTAAAGAGATTTATATCTAAAGATAGAAATAGTAAGTGGATCTCACAATTCCATAATAATATCTAACAAAGGATCATATGTGGGGTCAAGTTATCAAAATTATAACATTTGTTTATGTTAAGAAAGTTTATTAATTTAATTTAATGATCTTATTTGTTTAAGTGTTTTTCGTACATAAGATCAGAATTAGAAGTAGTATTAATCTTTGAAAATGGAAATGCATTGACTTGAGAGAGTAAAAGCCATAAGGAACCACATAAAAGACAATTAAGAAGCACCACATAATATGCCGATTCCGTTTATGGCCAGCTATGTCTAGTCACACTATCATTCAAATAGTGGCAACAAACTCAAAGTAGAAGATTTCTCATACTTTCAATCTCTCCCTTTATATGATCCATTTTCCAACATATACTAATTTAGTACAACCCCTTCTTCTTCTTTTGATTCCAAATTACTTGGCAAGAAAATAAAATGAAAAAGATTTTTGTGCTATTACTATGCTTGCTTCACTTAGCATCTTTTGGATTTGTCAATGGCTCTTTGGTTGAGAAGGAAAAAATTGGGATATTTGAGCTCAAGAAAGGTGATATTTCTTTGAAAGTCACCAATTGGGGTGCATCAATTATGTCTCTTGTCATTCCTGATAAGAATGGTATGACCACTTTTATCCCTTCAAATCTTTCTCAAATGTTAGTTTAATTTATGAGCATTTATATAACTCCATTGTTTTTTTTTTCTTTATGAGTCGAGTTATGAATCTCATGAGAATCGAATACATCTTTTGATTCGATCACTTCAATCTTTCTAAACAAAAAACTAAACGAGTTGTTCTGAAATTTATCAATGTCAGATTAAATCTTAAAAATATGTAGATAAATTAAGTTTTGAACGACATACTTTATATTTCATAAAACAATCACCTCATTGCTTTTATTTTTTATGCCATATTTTTGTTAATTTGTATATATTCCATTGTTTTTTTTTTATTTTAAAAAAAGTTTAATGAATTGAGTTTTGAATCTCACGAGAATTGGAATAAATTTTATAGTTCGAACACTTCAATTCTTGTTATTTAAAAAAAAAATTAAAATGGGTTGAGCTTTAAAATTCATCAATGTCAAATTAACTTTTGTTTAAAAAACACTTAGATCATTTAATTTATTTTAAATGTAGATGAGTTAAGTTGTGAATGAGATACTTTATATCTCATAAACAATCACTTCGTTGCTTTTATTTTTTATGTCAAATATTTGTTAATTTGTGTAACTTTTTCTATGTGATTTGTGTTTAGGAAAATTGGGTGATGTTGTTCTTGGATATGATTCAGTTAAGGAATACACTGTGAGTAATCTACTTTGTACATTTTTAGAGAACATTTTCTTGCATAAATTTGTTGTATTATGTTTTGAAACTTTGTTACTTTCTCTGCTTTCTTTTCTTGTGCAAATATATCATTGTTCAAGTATTGCTTAGATTAAACAAACATGTCATAGCTATTAACATGTCGCTAGTGGACAAATTTTCTTCACATGCACTCAATCTTAGACCCTACACTCATGAAATATCCGCCCAATATTTTCTTATTTATTATTACTATTATTTTAAAATTATGTTGTGGGTTAGACTAACAAATACTGTAAAGATATTAAAGATTTTTTTTTTAATAAAAAAACATGGAATAATGAATCAATAAAAGAAAAATATATTTATATACTTTTTGAATACACGTTAAACACTTATCAACATAATAAATACATTATTTTTTTTATATAAAGTTACAACTTTTAATTCTTTAATCAATGCTTGAAAGATACTTGTTTGTACTATCCTATTATTTAATTCAACTAATTATATCAACATAAAAAAGATAACTAATAATTTATACTTTAGATGTGTATCAACATTGAACAACTTAGAAATTGCCTTGGAAACAGTAACAGTGGATGGTTGGCTATTTCAACTTTGACGGTCCTATTTGTCATGCTTGGTTGGCTACTTAGAAAAATGTAATTCTTTGGACGATTAATACGTTGACCAAAAAAAATGTAATGGTTTCTAGTTTCTACTTTTTTTTTTCTCTTGAGGAAACTTTCTAGTTTCTATTACTACTACTATCTAGATTCCAATTTCAGTTGCCCTTTTTTATCATTTTAAAGTTGAATAGAGAATATAAACTATTAGTCTAGTAAGTAAAACTTAGTTGGTTAATGTAGTAATATTAATATATTAGTCTAGTAAGTAAAACTTAGCTCATTGCTGAAGTAATATTAATACGTAAATATTTATATTTCAATTTAAAATTCATCAATTTTTTAAATTAAAAATATGTGAGTCTTACAGACTCACTTAAACCGGCTAACTCGATATTCAAATCAACTTAGTTATATTTTGATATAATTTATTTAAATTTTGATCTAATTTGAATTAATTTATTTAAAGTTAATGATATTTAATTCGGTTAGCAGATTTTATATCTTGAATCTGCAAACTCAATCCAATCGAATTTTATTTAAAATTTCTTTTGTTAATTTCATTAATTTAAGTATTTTTTTATTGATAAATGTTAATAATTAATTAGTTAGTGAGAAAGAAAAAATGTTAGTAGCAGAGATTAAACGCTTGACCTCATTCGATATCTCTCAGCCCACCAATCAAACTGCCAATATGTGATAACCAAATCCAATGCGTTCATAATTAAATTAATTTGATTCAAATTTGAAATAAAATTATAGGTTAAAAACTTAATTAAATTCAAATGAAATTGATCAATTCAAATATTAAATTTGATTTATACTGACCCAAACTAACGTGTGTACAGTCCTACAAGACTTAATTAAAAAAAATAAAATTATAAACTATTAAATTCTCTTGATCTCCAAAAAAATATGAATTTATCCAACTCTACTATAGTGTGTGTGCTACCTCTATCTTATAATTTTACTTTATAGTTTTTACATTTATTATGAAAAGTAAGTAATTTTATATTTATAAAATACATTTTTGTATATGTTCAATTCTAACCGACTAAAAAATAATTATTATATTAATAAGAGGTATATTAAAAATAATTAAAAATATATTTTATAATTTAAAATAAGATTTATGTTAATACATTTTTTTTAGATTAAATAAATTTAATCTGTATAAAATTTTAAAATTTTCTCTATAAAAAAATTATATTTCTTAGTCTTCACAATATTTAGAAAATGTTTCATAAAAAATTATATTTTTTTAATTTAAGATAAATTAAATATAAAAATTTTAAATATAATAAATCAAAAGTAAATATAATGAAAATATGAATCTTTGAATTATAAATTCATTTTTTATAAAGAAACTTTTTAAATGTTGATATCTATAAAAAAACTTATTTAAAAATATAAATTTGTGATTTATTTTAATAAGGAAAAATATGTAAGTGGTGACAACTAACTAAATATAGATATAGTTGGTGCATGTGTGTTGGATGATTGTAGGTTGCAACTGGGTAGCATCTATCCTGTAGAAAGAAAAAGGACTAGTGCGATCCCCGGGAATACTGGGGTTGCAATTATATCCATGGTGTAATAATTGGATACACCATTAATTAATATGTTTAAATAATAAGGTGGACCACCTTATAAATATTTTATTATGGAGTGATATTTAAAAATTACTCTATTTAATATTCTTTGTAAAAAGTTATTTAAAATTATAACAATGATATATGGATGGTAAATATTGTTTTTTGGACGTAGAAAATTATGGTTCTTTTTATTTTAAAATTAAGAAATTGATTTAATTGATGATCTTTTGATCAAAATGAAATAAAATAATATTAAATTTAGGGTGTTGGCATTGACATTTTTCTTCCATAATATATAAATATGTTTTAAAAGTGAACTAATTTAAATGATATCAATAAAATTACCGTATAATTTTATAAAAATAAAAAAAATCATAAACTTTTATTTTTCTAATAGTAAATTTGAGGTGATTTTTAACCACTCATTCATATTTAGCTATATGTTATCTTGGTATATTGAAACTCTTACCTCATATAATTATATAAGAGTGCAAAATGGAAAACAAACTTATACTTACAACTAACAAGAGTAGAAATAAATTAGATCAATTGGTAGGGGGTCTAAGACCTAATATATGCCAAATTCAGGATTAAATCAAACTTTTATTTTTTAAGTAGACAAGGTTTAGACTTAAAAAAAATTATTTAACTGAAATAAATAAATTACACGGCACAAAAACAACTTTTAGATTTAGCAAGTCAAACTATTTAATTTAAGTAATTATATGTGAATTACTATTATTATTATTGTGTTTTTTATGAACATTATTTTGATTTTAAATTATATATCTTGTATTAAATTATTAATTTATTAAATTATTAATTTTTGTAATTTTAGCAAATCAGTATACATTAATTTTTGACACATTCTTAAATATGTTATTATAAAAAAAGATATAGGTATTATAAAGTTAGAATCTCTAAAATATTATATCAGATGTTAAAATAGAATTTTATCTCATTTTCCTATTAAGTCCTTAATTAATCTAAAGATAAACTATATTAAATTACTTATTTGAAGAAGTTAATATGAAACATATCTTTAAACAAACTAAAAATAATATAGATTAAATTTATAAAAAAGTCATATTTAAATCTAAAAAATTTCTTTAATTTATTCAAAAATAAAATATTTCTACAATAATTACGAATCAAATTTAATCTTTTTTTATTTTTTACCAAATCACATAAAGTTCTTATAAAATTCAGCTCGATCCAATCATTTTCACTTCTAAAATATTTCACAACGAGTTTAAATGTAAAAGGTTCATGGGACATAAACGTAAATTTGGAGTACAAAAAATTTAATTACGGTATATGGTATATTAGTTTTTTAAAACGAATCCAACTTTATCAAAATTAATTATGTAAAAATATAAGACAATTCTTTTGACAACAAATGTGCTCATTTTATATTTTATATTCAGAATGACTCAACATATTTTGGAGCTACTGTTGGAAGAGTTGCTAACAGAATTGGAGGAGCTCAATTTACTCTAAATAGACATCATTACAAATTAGTTGCTAATGAAGGAAACAACACACTTCATGGTATGTTAAATGTTCACCTTATGAAAATAATTTATTTATACCATATGACATTTATAGTCTTGTATGCTTACAGCAGCTACAATAACTTTAATCACCGTTAAATATAAAGAAATATATTTTCTTTTCTAAATTTAATAGTTTTCATACATCTCATATATAATAATACTCCTTTGTTGTCCAACTAATTAGGTGGATCAAGAGGATTCAGTGATGTTATTTGGAAAGTTAAAAGGTATCAAAGAGAAGGTCCTAGTCCAACCGTTACATTTACTTACCATAGTTTTGATGGGGAAGAAGGTAAGTGTTAAGCTTCCTTAATCTTTACTACTAGAAAAAAAAAAAAATATCGATTCTAATTTATAGAGAGAAAAAAAAAAATGAAATCGGTTTCAAAAATTAGTTATTAAATTTTGAAAGAGATTTTATTTTTTCTTTACAAATATTACGAATTCCCTA